>NC_089681.1:63062190-63199690 GCF_031753505.1 Anomalospiza imberbis
ATAGATCTCTGCATGAAAACTCTCCACTATTTCTATTTAAAACCCTTGAAAATAAGCCATTTTTTTAATCTCCCCATGGTTTTTGTGCTGGTACTGTAAGCTGTTGTCATAATTAAGTTATTTCCTACACATTTTAGAAAAAGATTAAAGTAAGACCAGGTTAGGAATGAGAAATTCTATTTTATTAATGAGTTTTAGGCAAGTTATATGGAAAAGTAGTTTCTGTTGTCATTTGCATAACATATGTTGTAGATTGCTAAACAAGTTGCATGGAGCTCAGCCTGAACGTAATTAAGGCAGTAGTTTACAGTAAATAAAAGTTCCAAATCAACACTTTGTGTCTCTGCTTTAAAAAATAAAATCATTAATATTCTTAACACTTGAATGTTCACAGAGAAACAGATAGGCACTGAACTGCTGAAGGAGAATGGGGTGGTGTTGCTGTCACTATTCCTCCTGTACAGTAGAAATATAATATACCAGCAACAGCTGACTGATACAGCTGTTCAAGTCATTATGAACAAATTACATCTTGGGAACCAAAAATCCACTTAAAATTCCACACAAAAGTCCATAATGGATTTTTAGGTCTGCCATGCCCTATCATATATGAAATCAGTGGACTTTTAGGATGAAAAACCTCTGGATTGTCTGGACAGAAGCATTTAGATGGGTCTGTAACCTTCATCTGAAACATTTTTTCAATCTAGAAATAGACAATTGACACACTTTGCAAGGTGCAAATTTGTGCTAATTCTAGACACAGATAGTCTTAGATAGATCTTCGGTCCTATTTAGGTGTGAACCTGCACTAAACTGTCTTACAGAGAGCACCTCCTTCACCAAGCGATATCTTCTCTTAGAAGGCCAGAAAAAGTGTTGATGGAAATATAAGAAACATGAGATGATGCAAGGTGATGCTGGACTCAGCCCCACAGAGATCAGTGCACTTTCCTGAAAAGTGAGAGGACAAAGGTTTTGCCTTCCTGCTCCCAGAGCTTTTAAAATGTTATATAGTTATATTCTAAGGCTAAATCTACATTCATTCAAGGAAGCAGTGTCTGGGACAGCTAAACACCGTAATCAGACGAGAACTGATAAAAGAAAAAGCACATGCAGAATGGACATGTACATGGAACAGAGCCCAAGTTTGCAAACAATAACATTCAAGAACAGTGACTGACTTTTGATTTTCAAGGCTTTAAGTTGATTTTTTGGAGTGTTACATGACCTCACAAAATGTGGATAGGGAATGAAACATATTTACTCAAAACTAAGTTCTCCTGGAAGTCGCCACTCTGTATTTAAAAGGGCAAACAGAACATGGAAAGCTTGTCCCTAGGTTTATAGCTTGTCCATAGGTTTGTAATAATATATGACCCTCAAAAGATTTGGTCATCACAACCTGTGATATTTGATAATTTTTTTCTCTAAAAGCTCACACATTAAAAATCTAATCTGGATGGAAAATTCTATCCATTTTTATTTTTCCCATTTCATTTTGCCAGTGCAAGGACAGGTGTACTTAGAAACATATTTTTTAAGCAAAGGAAAAAAGATCCTGGCAGTGATCAACTTTTTCATTAATCTTGAATGAGGTCAGTGACTAGCAAGAGAAAAAACAGACTTCAGTTGCCTCAGCCCCTTCACCTACTCCTGTTTAGGTCCTCTGCAAGGCAGAACGAGCCCTCAGACCACTGCACATTTCTGTCTTCGCATCCACATACAAATGCATGGCCTTTCATCCAAACAAGAAAGACATAGTTGTGGCAGCAGCTCTCTGGCCACAGAAAGAAACACAACATTCCCAGGCATTGTTCTGGGAAAGTCTGTGAGAAAATCAGAGAAAAGAATGAGAAACAAGTCTTATCTTAACTTTCTGCACCTGGTGTTGTGAACATGTGGAATGTGTTACAGGGATTTGTTACCAAAGGGTGATTTCCTGATTAGCCAGTGGTGATGGTGTTTGGATTGAAGGACCAATTAGGTCCACCTGTAGCAAACTAGGATATAAAAGAGCAATGGGTTCCTAAATAGAGAAATTATCAGCCTTCTGTAAAGGCATGGAGTCTATGTAACTTAGTATCCAGCATTGGGACCCCTATGCTGGCGCGCAATTCTAAGTTGGGAGGTTGTGATGTGCTGTCTATCAAATATACAGGAAAGTAATCAAAGAATTGAGTGTCTGGTTATCAAAGGTACATAATTTATGTGCTCCTTTTGCAGCTTATGCCTAGACAGCCCATCTTGGTTAAACATGGTGGAATTTTATCCTGAATTGTTGATATGTTATGCATAAAAATATACACATCATCCTTTGTCATCTGTACCTACTATCCATCCATGGATTTAGCTGGATTGTGGTGGCCTTACATTCACAGCATCCATTTCTAGTCCCATGAAATTGTATTATTAACTAATATGATGTAACAGAAGAGTGCCCTGGGGGCCATTGGCTAGGCTGCCTTCTCAGCCTTGTTATTACTCTGGAAAATAGTCCTTACACGATTGAGCTGATGATGATAGGTCATTAGTTGTTGATGTCCCTTAGGCATTCTGGTTTGGCTGATTTTGGTGTTAAAACAGTGCAGAACCCCTTCACCATGTCCAGTATTTTTCCTGAAGGCTAGCCATAGATTCAAAATTTCCATAGTCTGGAAATATTTGGGGTCCATCTGGCCCTGGAGCAGAGCATTTATTCATCTCTCTGACATTTTTGGAAATTTCCTTAGCTGTGATTATGGTTCAGAAGGTATTGTTTTCAACTTGGCTGATCAGCTGTAATTCACCAAGGCCTTTGATCATTCCATGTGATTCCCATCTTGATTTGAACTTGGAATGTACTTTATCAGGTGGTATTTCACATTTTGTGGATTTTATATCATCCAGAATGCTTTCTCCTAATTTCTTCCATCCAAGTAGAATAGCTGCTGGTGTGATAATTATTGTCCTATTTTGGTGGCCTTCTTCTTCATCCACTCTGTCTATATACTACACCAAGAGTGACTTTGCATTATACAAGGATCTAGAAAAAATAAATTATTGTCATAGAGTATTTCTCATGTTTTACTTCCATGTTATCATGTGTCAATAGTTAAAGAACAATATCATACAATTAACATTAATAAAAGTATTCATTCCTGATTTAGTACATTGTTCTAAGTATGTATATTAAAGACAGTATCCAATTGTTTCCTGAACTCCTTAAAAATTAATTCTGATGTCATACTTCCCATATAACACTTTTTTAAAAATTTAACTTCAAACTGGAAATTAAGGTTGATATTAAGGTGTGGTTCTAGAAATCAGAAATAATTAAAAAAAATCCTACCACATTCAAATTGTATGACTGATTCTAGGAAATGCCTAGATGGAGCTAAGATTGTAAAAGAATTTTCTTTATAAACATTATAGAATTCCTCAAATTAAATTCTCCAGAAAATTAGGACAAAAATCCTGCCATTAAATGATCTTACACATCCAGTGTTACTTAAGGGTTCCTGAACAATTTTTAAAGTTATTAATACATGAGTTATTCAGGAAAATTAGGATTTTTCTTATGCTAACTAAATAAATATTCAAAATAAAATACAGTTGAATCAGGAATTGGTTGAGTAGTATGCATGTAAGTCCTAATTAAGTAAGTGTCATTGTTTAAGTGGGTTTCATGACTTCAGTATGAGTAAAGTATGTATTTATAGACATTCAAATAATGAAAGCTTTATCTCCAGTACAGGAAACTTAAGAAGCTAAAAGCTTTTTAACGAATGTTAAAAAATCATATGAAGTTAAATATTTTTCAAATTAAGCAAAAACTTTGATGGTAACCTCAACAATGATTAATCACATGACTGAGGATTGTGGGATTCCCTAAAATTGTTGCTCTGAAAACTTGCACAAATTTATCAAAACTATAAATGTCTACATGATTTTTTCAAGTGGATCTTTACGTAACGCACAGCAAACAGATCATGTAGTGCAGGAAAATTACCGTAAACATTTTAAAAATTTCAGTCAGAATTCAAGGCTTCAGGATATTCATATTCTAATCTTTTCAAGATTGAATTCATATATAGTCCTAAAATTTACATCTAGATTATCCGTATATATTTACTAGTTGAAGACATAGAAGTTTTCAGTTTCTACAAACTGTAATCTGGCAAATATTCAGTAATAGACTATTTAAAAAAGAAAACTGCTTTTATTAGAAGAATGTGAGGTAACAATATGTATAATATGAAGTTCAGATTTTAAAGCTATAGGTTTATTTTCATGTGGGCAAGAGCTGCTGTGATTCTAACACACTTTAATTAAAGGCTGAAGATTTAGAAATATTGTAAACTAAATTAAACAAAAGGGATACAGACACACAAAAGCAAAAAAAAAAAAAAACCACAACAACAACAACAACAAAAAAACTTCCATATTTTTGTCAGATAAAATCTCAGCATTCAGACGTGATCCCAGATTGCTCTCTGTGTTGTTCTGGGTTATCTAGAATTAGTAGGTGTAAATAGCATTTGCAGATTTTACTGCCTAGACTTTTTGAACTTCCACACTTCCACAGCCAAAAAGCAGATGCAAATATTTTAGGAATCATCCAAAATGATCAGAGGAATTTTTAAGTTTTAAAAAATAAATAATTAATAAGATGAATATATTTCAAATCCATAAGGATCTTGTATAGGGGACTTACACTTTTATCTCTTTTGCTATATTTTTTCAAGGAAGTGAAAGAAAATCAGTTGCAATTAAATACATTAGGAAGAATATTGCTCTCAATTACACCAAAGCAAAAGAAGTGCAACTGTGCTGATATCAGATATGTTAGTCAAAACTTCATGGACTTCACTGTGAGAACACCTGGACTAATTTTCTTTGCTGTACTATCATTAAAAGCAAACACACAGTTTCTTGAATGTGGACACTGACAAACATTTATTGTGAGTTGATTCATCTCCCGTTTGAAAGTAGTGATTTGCAGAAGTGCATGTGTATTAATAGCAGCTTTGAGATAATATATTTCAAGATATTGATATTTTTAGAAGAAAAAAATCTTGTAAGTTTTTTTTTCAAAGTACTTTTACTTCCTTTTATACATTTAAATGATTTTAATAGAAACTGTTTTTTTTTTTTAGAATAATGATATTTAAGTTGACTTGTGCACCTCTCCGAATGCACAACTAGGAATTTGAACAGGTGTTTATGCAAAAAATTTTCAAATAATCCTCTTTAATTTTTTTGCATCTAGTCACACATGTAAGGGATGAATTAATTGTCATCAATAGTTTTCAGATAATCCATAAGTTGAAATGATTTCATGAAGTGTCCACTGAATCATAGAAAAGCAACATGTTATTAAAAATATTTAAATTATTAATAAAAATAGTCATCTGATCAAATACTTTATAGTCAAATAAATTGTGAAATCCTTTTCCTGGAATGCTGATAACTTCCAGATTCCTCTCCATAGTCTTCTGCCATTTCAAGTAGAAAAGAATGAAATGAATGCAGTTGACTGGAAAAACACATTGAATGAAGAAAAACTCTTAGCTGCTGAAAATAGTTATTAGAAAGTAAAGTGGCTAGGAAGCTGACCTGGCAGACAAAATGCCCTGATTCTAATACTCTAAGTCATGCAGATAGGTCATCTAAGCAAGGTTCAAAATCTGAGGTTGATTTTTTTTTCCTTAGTTATTCCCACATCCTTGAAAGCAGCTGGTCAGGCCTATAGAATGTGAGGCACCACATAGCAACACACCAAATATCATATCTCACTCTGGAGGTTCATGAAGCATCTGTGCTCGGGGGACTAACACTTGGCATACAGGAATAGTATGACTTTGCTTGCATGTGGTCATTCACACCCTAATGGAAGAAATTACTTTGGAAGTATGGAAGGTAACAAATACTAGGGAATCATTATCCAGGAGCTTTAGTAGACAATTGTAAAAAAAAAACTTTGCTGACAAAAGAATTCAATGCAGATCATGGATTAAAAAAAAATTCTACAAACTTCTCCCTTATTCAAGACTAAGTTCTTTCACCCAGGAAATTTTCTACAGCATGCAAAAGAGGCAGATACTACATTAAAAGAACCGATAACTTAATTCACTGAATGAAACAGTACAAGATCACATCTGTGCTGGTCAGAGTATTTGATCTTGGTAAGCAAACTGGTTATTCTTCTCACAAGTATCAGACTGTCTTCATGTGTATGAAATCCAGTGAGTGACAAATACCAAAGGGTATTATTTCTTAAAGTTAATGGGCTTGGTGCAGATGTCATTACCTGAGTTCAAGCTGTAAGTGCATGAGGCAAGATATTCCAAGTCTCCAAAGAGCATGAGTTCATATTAACACAAACTATTCACCCAAACTTTTTGTTATTGCTACTGATGGCAAAGAGATTGTTAGTATGTGCACACTTAATTGCACATATTTTTTGCAGGGTAGCCCTCCAAAGTCTATACCCAAGTCAGGGCATTTGTAAATATACTTTCTTAACAAGATAGGAATCATGCTAAAGTTGGGTAAAATTTATAACTTTGCTTACACATTCTCTTTGTTTACATATTGACTCAGCTTGAATTCTCTCTTTCTATTAGTAAATTCTGGGCCAGGAGATGCTGAAGGAGTTGAGTGTGATTTCTTCTTTACAGATGGTGGTCATAACATAAAAGTGAAGACTCTCCTGCTTCATTCTAGATATTTTCAGACTGATTCCACTGAAAAAGAAGCACCAGAAAAATAAGCAGTTTTGTTGTAGCCAAAGTGATTTTTGGAAACATACAGGATTTACATAAAGATTTCAAAATATGAGCCCTTGGGCTGAAAAGGAGAAACATTAAAATACCTATTTGCCATTACAAAATTGCTTTTCAGTATATTCAGAAGTTTTAATAAAATTTCGTGCTCTGATATACACAGAGAGGTATTATAAGTGGACTGCTAATGCTTGCTTTATTCACAGTGTTATGAACATGCAAGTCTATTTCAAGTGTGCTGAGACTAAGAATCAGAAAAGATAAAGTGACACTGCTACAAGACCAGGATGTCAGGATACTTGCAGTTCCTCTTCATATCACATTTGGATCCAAATCCTTCCCCCTCAGCATTAAAATCCTACAGCTGCTTCACTGCAGCTCCTGCAGAGTGGTAGGTGTAGAAAAGTTCTCTCAGTGGCTCATCAGGAAGGAGCTATTTTTGCACAGCCATTTTGGGTGAAAAAATATTTAAAACTGAGATGTCCACTACACAGCCTGACAAGAGAGAAAGTATTACATTACCTTGAGAACAGAGAATTTGATCAGCTGCCTTCTCAGAAGAAAAAGAATGGTTTTAATTGTAATATGAAGGATGCTTCTCCCTGCTGGGAAGAAAGCTACCAAATCCCCATAATACCAAAAATACAAATAGCTCCAAATATCTGTCTATATGATTGAACATGCCTGTTTCCATGTGTGAGAGAGCACCAGTTCCCCACCAGGGGTTTGAAACATATTAAGAATATAATTACAGCCAACTCTATCAGAGAGGGTTTTTTTATTACTGCTTTTCAAAAATTATCTCTGCATCTGGATAAAAAGTTCACTATCTCTGATAGCATCACAAATTAAAAGTTAGTTATAAAAATTTAGTGGTTAAGTTACATTTTCTTGGACAGTTTCTGAACCACAGAAAGGCTCCCTGCAAAGATAGCAGTATCCAGACCTCAGACCTCCTGTGTGACAGCCCTCCATCACAAGGCAGCAGAGCCAGGATCCCTTTTTCTCTCTGCCTTAAAGGGATATTGGATTCTCATCTGTGCAGTGACATTATTATAATTACTTTGATGTAAGAAAGTGCAGATTGATTTACTGTGACTCTGTTACTGTATCTCAAACAAGATTTGGAAGAAGGGAAGGTTTTTAGGAGCAAAAGTCCTCAGTCCGGTAACCCAGAGCAACAGGGAGAATTTTAGCAGTTCATTAAAGGTATGCAAACAAACTAAGAAATAAGGTAGGCAATTGAAATATAGATTTTGAAATAGATTTTTTAAAATATATCTGCCTTTCCTTTTAGGTGTACAATTTCTTACATGGGGAAAAGTAACTTTACAATGGTATTAATCTCAAATTTAAGAGCTAATTCTCCTGGAGTTGTCTGAGAATCAAAATTATTTTTTAGCAGATTGTAGGCACTACTGAAGAATTTTAGGCTGGAACTCCCTGGTTGTTTTGATTGTTTTTGCAAGCATTGGTTGGAAGCCAGTAATTTTCAGTCCTGTGTTCAGCAGTGTTCAGCAGGAGGTGAAGATCTTGTGGAAGAAACTGAGAGCCCCTTAATGAGATCCACAAAAGTGTATTTCTTGCTGAAACTACTTAAATGAGTCATTATCTATCCTGATGCATAATGTAATATGTGTGTTGCTGAAGTACAGGACTAGAAGTTGGAGCTGAAAGGATTAAGGTGAACATACATCATACTTTTCAGGACTTAACCGAATAATTTGTGACTCTTTTTAAAGAGTTTTACAAGGTTAAACAAAAGCTGTATGCTATATTATTGCCTCAAACAATTACATTGCTCCTTTAGAAATGTTTATGCTCCATGTCACTTTATGGTGTCATTGTCAAAAGAGGTGGAAGAAAGCAATCAATAGCTGTTAGAAACTACACAGCATAAAAGCCTGAGGAAAATAAAGTTCACAGGTGCATTGACAGCAACACTGTTGCTGTAACAATGTGGGGTTTAGTCAGTGCTGAATACTTCTAAAAGAGCATTTTAGGAAATGAAATTCACATTTTCTACTGACTGTGACATTTTAAAAAGGCTTTCCTCATACACTAGCCCTGGACACTTCTAAGACCTTTTATGAATTTTGTTTACTAAAGCTTCACATGTTGTTCCTTCAAGTCTTTTTTAATGACATGAAATTCTTGCCTAATCACAGCAGAATGCCTAAGATATTTTTTCTTTTGTTATTTTTACCAGTTCCTGACCAAATATCCTATGAGCTACTAGATGACTAATTTTGGTGAGATTAGATGCAATTAGATTATATTTTCAGCAGTCTCTGGTGGGGAGGTGTGTCTTTCCAACTCCTCCTTCTATGGAAAACAATCAGTTTTACCAAAGCAGAATCCTTTTACATGAATAGTCAACATTGCTTCTCTTGTGTCCGTGTCTGGCATGTCACCGCAAAAGGCTCCATGTGTATTTCAGTTCTATTGAAGAATTAAAAAACTAACCTGCCCACAAGAAATTCTTCTCCTAAAGCCACCATGATGACAGGTTTGGCTGTTTCCCAAGGCAGTGATGCCTGTGCCTTATATTTTTATTCTTGTGCCTATACCTCTTGATGTTCCTGAGCATGAAGAAAATAAATTGATACCTAAATGCACTGAGATTACTGACACCCAAGTGTATCTAACCAGGAGAGAGAATAAAGCACACTGATTGCCTTCACTACTGACTGCAGACTATCAGCCATGTGAGTGCTGCACAGCACGCTGCAAAACGGCAGAAAATTCTGCATTAATTACACATGGAATATGTCAGGTATTTTGAGTCCTTTGTCAAAAGAACATTGTTGAAAAGTTGAAAATTACTGTTCTGCTGTTAATGAAAAAAAGTCATTAAACAAGAACCTTAAAAGTTCTGTATTTATTTCTGATAATATTACCAAGCTTTTGCTGTTCTCTTTCTTCCCAGTCCCATTGTAGTAGATTATTTGTAAAGAAGCTTCTGCAAAGAAAGGTTTAAGGAATTAGAAAATGAAAATAAAGATAAATAGATACATAGATTTTTATGTTTTTTTTAGGGATTATAACACATCTTTTTACCAGCTAGTGTGTCACCATGTAGAGGTGCCCAAGGCACCAAAAATCTGTGTCCCACCTCAGCTGAGATTCTCAGCTCACATTTGCAACAAATTTCTCAGTACTAACTCACTACCAGCTCCATGGAATCCAAACCTAGGGCTCTATGGTAGCACATAATTATTGTGACCGGAATAGCCTTTGAAAAAAAGCATGTGTTTATTCCATGAATATGCAAGTTTACTAGGCTGAATATAGGTTTTCTCGGGAAGCTACTATTAAAATCCTCAATGTCATGCCAACAGATTCTATTTCTAGAAAGAAACATGAAGACACTGATCTCGTCTCCATATATTTTGCAGATGAAAACATCTGACAGAATGATAATGTATTTTTTGTTGTCGCCCAATGTCAACACAGTATTTGGATAACAAAACAGTCTAATTCTTATTAGTGCTGCATGACGTTTCTCCCCCTTAAAATAAAAAGATGGTGAGGCCTAAAGCAAGGCTTAGAAGCAAGTATGTAAATATTCCAGCTCTAACCACACTGCTTAGAAAAGAGGGTTTGAATAAAGAATCTCCCTCCTCCCAGGAGCTGCTTTTAACTTTCAAATGAAGCATGACTAAATTCTAACAAAGCAGATTTGGTGTTTCCAATTAGCTCAGAGAGCTGAAAATAGTTGTGATGTTATCAGACGGTGGGTGTTGTGAGTAGGAGCCACATCCTGACATACCGTGTGCTGGTTATAATTTCAGAAGAAACATAAAAATTACTTAATTGCATAATTGTACGTTCTGACTTTTTTATTTTTATAATTTTCCAAAGAATTTCTGGCCATAACCAAGCATCTGCATTTTATTGTTTTTATTGTTTGGTCATATTTTTGGTGGCCAATTTGTAGGTAATGAATAGCAATCTAGTTACTGTCATAAAAGAGTAACCCTCCACAAAATCTTTCAGCCAGGGCCTGAACCAGATTTCTCTGGGAAAAAAATGCCTGGAAAAACCAAATCAATGTGCATCTTTCCCAGCTTTGTGATTGTTTTGTTAGTTTGCTGTAATGTGATCGCAAGCAGTAATACCAACTTAAGCCACTATCTTCCAAAGTCTAACCTTTGCATTACGTACGATCACTGCTATTGGGGACAAGAAGAACAAGCCTGTCTTGCACTTTTCCTAAAACTGAAAAATGTAAACAGAAAATATCATGCTACTGATGAGTTATTGTCTCTTTCAAATGTGTTTAATAGAATAAAAGACCACAATGCGAGCTGTAATGTAAGAATCCTTTGTTCACATGCTGTGTTATTATTTCTTTATTATCATTGGCTCCAGCTTGTGGGGGTTTTGTAATTATTATTATTATTATTTTCCTTTATTCTCTGTTTATTTTTACAGCTAATAAATACGGGTTCATCTAGGACATACAGCATGGATTAAACTCTTTTTAGAGTTGATAAACTAGTTGTTTAGTTGTTGGACTTTGGTCAATAAAAGGGCTCTTAGTGAGTGCAAAATGGCCAGGAAGCACTAACATATTTTTGTGAATATTTTTATTTGATTTTAGTGTAAGCATAGAAGACAAAACACAGAACACAGCTTCTCAGCAAAACACACACATTTTCCTGGTTTACCTTACCTGTAGAAAATACTTCATTGTTGCCATTAGGATATTTTATTGCATGCTACCATATTTCTGACTTCTTCCACAAGAAATCAGGTGGTGGCACTTTTTTTTTTTCATAATTAAACTGTATCTAATAAGACTGTGTAATGCAAGAAGAAAAGTAAAATATTAATTTGACTCAAGTGGGAAAATCAGCACCTGCCATGAGTGTGCATGTCTTTAAACACACAGAACTCAGTAAAATATTTCTCCTCCCAAAGAGAAATTGCTACAGAAATGGTACCCATAGCATAAGAAAGAAAATAACTTTTCAGAAATGCTCAGGCTGTTTCCAGTTAATTTCAGAAGTTAATTTGTTTTTTGGAGAGAAAAAGCCCCCTTATTTTGGGTGAAGAAATTATATTGGAACTGATAGTAAACATTGTGGGGCAAGTTTTCACCACTAGTTTTTAGTCTTCAAGTGTCAATGTTATTTGTGATCTAATTGACATTATTTTGCCAGGAAAATTTTCACTAAGTGCTTTAGAAAAAGAGAGTACCTTTTCAAAGACTGGATATGGAAATTGGAATGTCACAGAATACATTTTTACCAGTGTCTTTTTTTCCAGCATCTTGTTTTCCAACATCATTAGAGAAATATAGATATTTTTTCTTTCCTTCTTTGGCTTGACGGAAAAAAGAAAAATACCCTGTGTTTTCTTCTAAGAAAATGTCAATGTCTTCGAAAAGTTTCAGACTATAATTTAACAAGAAGCAGCCAGGATGGAGCTCTGAGCTACCTGGTCTAGTGGACAGCATCCCTGCCCATGGTGGGGAAGGGTGAGGAACCAGGTGATCCTTATGGTCTCTTTCAAACCCCAAAATTCTATTGTTGTATGAAACTAAATGCAAAGCTTCTCACATGTTATATCCTATAGAAGGAGCTGCTGCAGTAGTCGCCAGTTTGTAAGGTTTGTTTGCTGTGGACTTGATAAAGAGCTTCTCCTTCTCCTTGAGGAAAACCCATTGAGAACATGAGGAAGTCATCTTTGAGCTGAGGGACTCCTTGTAATATAATAGGTCTCTCTTCATCTACTGTAGGACAATTGTGTGCAAACATCTTCCTTTCACCAGCTAGAAAGACAGAAATGCAAAAAGCCTCAACTGTGTAGTAAATAGGTTGTTCTAAGGAATGGAGCTTAGCTTCACTTAGAAGGTGGTTTTGTTAAATTAAACAGCAAATTGACAAGTCTGAAAGAGGAAATATAAAAAGATAATCCAGAAGCCATGATTCCCTGTTCCTGCTGCACATGCCACCATCAGTACCTCCAGGTCTGAGGTTTTTTCTTCTCAAGAAAGAAATACATATCAGACTCTTTGTGCAGCGATCAACAACAAAAGAGCCCTGAACCTTTCACTGCAACTGCTGGAGCGCCAGGTATAGCCACACGCCCATCCTGAAAATGGATACAACAGCATTTAATTGCTTCCATGCTTAGCTGGATCACAGATGTGACAGGCACTGTGCCTAACCACAAATTATTAAAGAAAAACATTAGCTGGTATAAGTCTTGTTTATGAAAGAGTGCCAGTGGAAAAAGTCATAGGATTGTGGTCTCCAGCTACTGCACAGATGCCAAGGAAAAGCATATCAACAATGGTTGAAGTTCATAAAAAGTCCATGGTGCTTTTTGGAACAAAAAATATTTCTGACTGCATTAATTTATATTGCTGTTGTTTTAAGAGTAAATAACATGCAGACATCCAACTAGCCAGTTGGCTGCTGGAGATTTCATTTGGAATAATTTACAAAATCATGACATAAGAATTATGCAACGATTGGCCTTCCAAGAGCATAATTTCACACTATGTCCCTATCTAAACCGAATATCCTTTGGGCAGGCATTATCAATTATTTTGCTCGTTTGGCAGCAGGCTAAAGATGTTAATTGCTCAGAGCTGAGTGGGGCCTGATAGTCAGTGACCCTTCCCAGCTTCTGCAGGTTCATGTCACCGCAGCAGGAACCTTCAATAGTGAGTGCCCTGCAGAAGAGTGATCCAGGTACAACAGATATTTTGGACACCACCTCAGGCACATTGCCGACAGGTACCGCATGCACCTCCTGTTTAGAACTAGACGATCTTTTAGCCCCCTTCCAACCAAGATACTCTATTGATTCTGTGATTGTTTGGATATTGAAAACCTCCATAGGTAGATGGAGTAAAGCAAAGATGGAGTATAGTAAAAAGTTTCTGGCTTGAACTGCATCTTAACTCTATCTCGGAAGGGAATAGTTGATCTGTGACAAAATTACTCGTGTGAGAGAGTAAACAGCAGTAAAGTGATCAGGGAAGGATGCTGGCATGACCCACAGCCAACATATTAGGTGGTTATGTCTTTTGAGTCCTAATGGAGAAAAACTAGTACATAGACCTGAATGAGACACTAAGCAAAGGAATATACATGACCTCCCATTTCCTCTTCTGTTTATCCTTTTTATTAGCTTAGTCTGCTTCTAAATCGCTCCCTGCTAAGTGCACAAGAACTGTAGTGGCTTATGTACACATAGACTTGCTCAGTCCCTTTTTTTTTTAACCATCCAGATGGCTAAAAATGGCTGGTTCCATCTTTTTAAATTTTTGTGGATTTAAGTGGAAAAATTTGTGTTTACATCTATTATTTATATCAAGTGCCACTGACTCAGATGAAGGGAGCAGTAAGAGTCTTGTCTGTGTCGCCCATTTACTGCACTAAATTGTGATGAAGCTTGGTGGTGTAGAACTACTGTTGCAAGTGGGACACAGGCAGGGATATTCACCTCTCCAAAAAAATCCAATTTACAGTCTCTACCTGTCACTTCTACATCTTTTTACAAAGATCTTGATTACAGGCTAAAACTGGAGACATACATTCTTCAGCTGTGAACCCACCACTAATTTTGTCAATGTGCTGTTCTGTTTGAGAGATTCAAAAAGTGATTTCCTTTCCATAACCTGCGCCCTTTACTAAGCCAGCAGGAAACTATTTCTCAAGTGTGGTAGAGAACACTTAGTGTCCACTTCCAGCTTCCACAAACTTCTCTCTATATCTGCTCTTAGTATACCTAGAGGTAGCTGGCAAAGGAAATGACCTGTCAGATTACTGAGTCCATTTCCTTACAAGGATAGAGCAGAGTCACATGGAAGATAATGTATCAGATATTAAAGTGATTTCCCTTGATCTTAGCCAAGAGGTCAGACCTAATATCTATTGTACATGACAGCTCTATGGGTTTGTGTATTTTAGCCACATAGCAGTAAATAGACAAAACCTCTGTGGTGAGCACACACACCTTGTCAGGTTTGGCATACTGAATCCTACAAACTGACCCCATTTGTAGCAGCTTTGATTTTCAGGTAAGTCAGGATACAGAAAATCCAAACAAGGACTCTTACAGAGATATGGTTTCAAAAAGCCCCCAAATGCATCAGTAGAGCCCCAGAGTTCAAATGTCATACGTGCTTTGGAAAAAGCACTCTTTTAGCTTGTAGTAGGTTTGCCACCATCATCCACATACACAGGAACTTAATACCAGGCAAGGGGCATCCTCTATTAAATCCTGACATAGCATATTCAATAAGAAGCCTATTTAGAAATAAATTAACAACAAATTTGTGAACTAGTGAATTAGAAGTGACAATGGAGGAAAATTATTTAAGCAATGGAATAACGAGAACAATTTTCAGCCGTGAAATGTTTTTATCTTCTGATAACTTGCAAACAGTAAAGCCATGAATTTATGCATAAGATACAATACACAACAAAGAGATAATTCATATTCAAATCTCATGGTCCTCCATCACACATCCCTCTGTTTATATGTAGATAGTCTTATGAGAAAATGACACCAGGCCCAACCAAAATTATGAGACAGCAAGTCAAGCCTGAAGATAATAATTACTTAGTTCTCACAGGCACAGTGAAATTCTTCAGCTTGCTGTCTTGGTGGCCTGCAGTGACAAATATATCATGTGAAAGTAGTAAATTAGAAGGATATTCTTATATTCTTTCCTTTTTTCTTTTTTTTTTTCTGAAACACTTAGTGAACTAATAACTGACAATTGCATGGCTGGTATTTCAGAAGAAAGGGAGAACATGTGGCTGACTGAGAGCACCAAATCCATTCCCATTTACATTACTGTAAATCTTGAGCAAGTCCATTGGTTTTAGCTGAATTACTCTGGTTATCAATGGCAAAAGGTAGGAGAAAAATTGTCAAAGGGATCACATTTTACTATGGGAAGGCAGTTTCTTTCAAAAGAAAAGCACATTATATAAACTACAAGGAATACTCAGTGTCCTAGTTAAAGGTAATGTGGTAAAACAAAGCAATGAAAAATTAATTTAATCTCATAAAATAAAAGCATTAGAAAAACTTATTTACAACATTTTCCCCTTGATAAAAGGGACTATTTATCATTTTGTCAAGATGCTTAGCTATTCAAGGACTTCGTTAGACTAGCCTATTGAGATATATTTAACATTTTACACAAGAAATGCCTCAGTTGTCTCTTTTTCCTGAGAAAAGTTTGACTATTTACAGTTTCATCAACACTGAGATTCTCCTTTTTTCCCCCTCAAAACAGTCAACAGAGCAATTAATTATGACATTTCTCTCAAGATGACTACAGGCTGGAAAGTGTGCAAAGCGTCTGTTTAATATAAAGATACATTTAAACTTCCTAATTGCTAGAATCATGATATACAATAGTCTTTTCTCATAGAAATTGTGATTAAATAGTCATAGGGTGTCTAAGAATAAAGTACTTCTGGCACTTCTGTAAAAGAAATTTAACATCAAGAAGATTTTGTTCTAATGAGTCTTAAAGCAGCAACATGTTACTGTTAAGAAATGCCAATACATAAATCTGCCTCGAGATTTTTTTAATGTGGATGTTTGTATTCCTTCTCCAGATTTTTTTTTCTGAAAAAGCACCTTTCTGTTCTTGTCTCTGGAGTTGCTTATAAAATTATAATAGTGGATTTTCATTCCTATTAAAGCTGTAGTAATGCTTGTACATTTTGTTCACTGTACTGGTCAACGTCTTTGTAAATTACCAGCTAGGATATAGTGTAACTTAGCTCCTAAATGTGATTTCACAATTTGCTTGATGTGGACCAAAAGACACATATTCACTGACTTTTAAACTAGCTGAAATTCTCACAAGAAATGCAAGAGGACATTGAGAAGAAATACTTCTTTTTGAAAGAATATAAAATGCAGTTTCTAAAATGGAGGGCTTCTTCCAGGATTTCCAGGTGTGCTCATGAACCAGAGAGAACTAAATTCAGTATGAACACAAACAAGTGAATGCTAAAACCATCTGCTGAAATGAGTTACAACAAAAAGAAATACCATAAGATACTAGGGTGTATAAAATATAAAGTATGATCGTAGGAACACACAAAACCCCAGGCAATTCAAAAATCTGTACAAAAAGGAAGTTCATCAACATGAATTTAAGACAATTTTCTTAATTCACAAATCTTTTAACAGAACTTTTCTGAACATATGCTAACACAGAACCTGGATTTGGAGAGATTTGTTGGTCTGAAAAAAATTAATTTGAACTGATTATTATCTTCTTTAAAATTTCATGCTGGAAATTTGAATGTGATTTTGCAATTCTATATTCATGAAGATGGAAACCTGAGGAAAAAAAATGCTAATGGGGAAAATGACTGCAAAATAATACATTCAGATTTGTAAAGTTTTTCTGGCCCATTAAGCTAGTACTGCATTTTCAGATACATATGGAAATTGTAGTAGAAGAAGAGCTATTAATGAATCTCAGCTAATTTTCAATAAGAATTTCAGAAACATGACATAATAATAAAAGGAAGTTCAAATTAGTACTGTCTACTTAAAACCTTAATCCAAATATTTCATCCTATCCCATAAAAAGTGTTAATTCACTAACATTCTGCGAATTACAGGCTTTTTACTTGATCCATTTTATTGTATGTTTGCCTCAAAAATACCAATCATGTAGTTTCAAAATATGACTTCTATTTACAGAGTAATTTAAAGATGTCAAGCCTACTATTTAATAATAATATGTCATAACAAAGACAACCTTCCCAAGACAGTTCAAGAAACCCAGTTCAGTTATTTAATTCATATTATAATAAATGCTTAATAAATATGAGCAGGTAATGCAAAAATAGTATTTGATTTATTTTATTTCTTTTTCTTGTTCATAAATTATCTGCAAACAGAACACGTTATTCTTCTGTATTAAATTATTTGAATCACGGATTTATTCCTCAAAAATATACTGATAATTTGTTAGATATCTAACAGCTCTGAAGTAGTTTATTTTGAATATTTAATTTAAAAACTAGGTTATTTATATTAGCTACACAGCTCTTAAACTAGATAAACTTGACTATTAAACCTCCGGTGTCTGATGCAAATTATTTTGATTACAATTCAGCAAGACTTCTCCAAAGACAATTATTCACTAGAATAATTTACAGAGCATGAAATAAAATAATATTTGTATCAAAGTCTAAAGTGTCCATAAGATTCCACAGCTCCTATGTCCTTAGTAAATGCTTGCTGCATTGGAAGGGATATAACTATTTAGTGTCGAAGATAACCCTGCAGTTCTCACTAATATGCACTAGCAATACACCCAGCAGTGCACAGCCATGTAGCTGAAGAGGTGTGAGTTACAGCAGTCAGCTAAAGCCAGGAGCCACAAGTACTGGGTGAAAGTCTGCTCAAACAGATGTGCACACAAGACAGGCTCAAACCCAGGTGGCAATAGCTTGTCATGTTGTTTAAATGAATAAGAAAATAGAAAAAAAGAAAGCATCATTTCTTGTCTCCCCTTATGTTCTCTTTCTCTCTCCATCAAGGCAGGAAAATCTAACAGGCTTTTTTTTCTTTTCTTTCCCCTGCAAGTAGACTCCCCATTTTGAAGGAAAAATTCTCAGACTGCACTGCAATTCCTTATCTGCTGTGAGGATCTCTTCTGCACTCCTGCTCTCTCTGGAATCCCAATTATGGCAACACCAGATCTGCATGCAGAGCAAACACAGAGCAAGCATCTGAGACCCATCCTGTGGGTAATTAAAAGAAATCCTTGCTCCTTAGAGGAGAGCAGATTCAATAAAACTTATCAATTTCAGTGATTTAACTGTTCACAGCCACTACTCTAGAGAACAATTTATTAACAAAGGTTACAGGAAAATATCAAAGCTAACTTAAGTAATATTTTTGTTTCAATACTTAGAATTCAGGCAAGCCCTACGATAATCATTTTTAAGACCTAACCAAACAATATATCAAAGAACTCCAATTCTACTTCATGTATGCCTTCTATAAATTATCGGCATCATAGGAAGAGTCAAAAAGGCTAAAGGAAGCAATGCTGTAGTCATCCCTTGAGACTATGTTATGGAAATCACCCAGATCCCCCACAGAATTTCATTTAGTTTTGGTAGTGTGTTATTTTTGTTTTGTTACTGTGTATCCAAAATTAATTCAAAATTAACTTTCCAGACCCTTATAAGAAGCATTGTTAAGGTTTTTTGAATTGGCAAGACAAAGGTAATGAAAGTTTATTGTGGTTTGATAGTGGTAAATGCTCTAGAAGGCATTTTCATACCATAGATTTTACAAGTCTATGTCATTTTTAGCGTATTTTTTCCACTGACAAGAAAGTTTCTGTTATTTTCAATTTAATTTGAATTTGAGTCAATATGATTTTTTTGGGAGGTTTTGATAAACAAGCTCTGGTAGCAGAAAAAGCAGACAGGCAAAATGTTTTTCTGCAACATAAATTAATGCAGCTTAAAACTACAAAATAAGTGTTGCTTACTTGAAAATCAAAACAGTATTTACCCAAAGGTTTTCTGAAATACCATAGTGGGGTATTGTTTGTTGTGTTCCTGTAGTTTCCATAAAAACTATGATGACAGCAAAGTGTTGGGGCTCTAATGGAATCCTCTGATATTCATTAACTATACTTGAATCTCAGACATCTGCAGTCTTGCCTAATTGTGGGCCTAGGCCTTTTTTCCTCCAGCACATTGTGCACACATTCTGTGGTACTTTAACAGTGAAGATCTCCTATTTTGTTTGTTTCTATGATGAGTCAATACCCTAAATTTCTACTGTTTCCATACTTTTCAACAGTCTACAGTCAAAGCATCATTTGGTTGGCTTATCCATTATTTTAGTTGTTCTGGAATATGAAGAAGTAAGTCACATAAAACTCAGGCTATTAGGAAATGAACTAAATATATTGGAAACATAGATTACTAAAATATGCATGCATCTACTTAGATAAAAGCAGTGGTTTTTGCCATATTTTTCTGTCTGAACTTCAGAATTCAGGTAACTTTCCTCTAAGGAATCCTATTGCACATAGCTTCCCTTTGAGCAGAGTCACATCAGGCTGTATTTCCTGCATTTCCTGAAGTAGTTAGCAAAAAAAATCTTTTTTCTAAACCCTGTGCTGACATGTTCAACAGAGCAGAGTGACTTTCCCTATTAGAAGAATACAGTCTTTTAGTCAAAATATAGTTGTATTTACACTGATTTTGCACTTTAACTCCATGCCACAGGGGAAAAAAAAAAAAAAAACATAAAAAAAACCCAAACCAGGTATGTACTACACATCTCTTTCTGTCAATCTATTTGGTCTATGGAACCAGAAGTGTGACTCATCAGAAAGGTGGCCAAGATATACTCTCATAGTGATGCTGGTATAATAGAACATCACTCTGAAATGAATATGAGTTATTACACAATATGGGACAAAAATATGGGACAAAAATGTTTTAAAATAACCAAGGTCAATTCAGTCGGTGTGTTTCAATTTCCTGCAAGTATTGGTGAAAGAACTGTCATTTACTGTTACTTTTAATAAGAACTAAAAAGTCCCAAGTCATATCAAGGCCATATTGTGCTAAAAGATACATATCTGTGTCTAGGTAACAAATCTTGGTTCTTGTCTAAAATTTGCTATAAAATAAATAAATAACAAGGACAAAATTTGAGTGGTCAAAAAATTATTTGCCATAGTTGGCATATTTGATGCAGTCCTGAGAAACTGTACTTCAAACAATCTAATTCACTACCTGTTCCCATGCATACCAAGAAACACTGGTTTTTGAATTCTGCAGCATTTTTTAAAGCATGAGATTAAATTTTCTGACAATCGAAAGGAGATATAAGTTTTTATACTCCATATGGCTTTCATAAATATAAGGTTTTATTACAGCTAACAAAGCATTCATGGCTGTTCCATGGATGAAGAGAACTGGGTGGAGATATTCCATGCATATCACAGTGAAGTATTTTGTCATGCTTCTTTACGAAAAGTTTAATACAGTTCTGCCTCCATTATGTGCTTTTGGACATTATTTTGAGAGACTGTGTCACAACTAGGAGCATGTTGTGACAGGATAAGTGGGAATGGTTTCACACAGAAAGAGGGCAGGTTTGGATTGAATATTGAGAAGAAATTCTTTCTTCTGAGGGTGGTGAGGCACGGGAACAAGATGCTCAGAGAAGTTCTGGATGCCCCATCCCTGGAAGCGTTCAAGACCAGGCTGAATAAGGCTTTGAGATACCTGTTCTAGTGGAAGTTGTCCCTGCCCACAACCAAGGGGTTGTCCTTGTCCCCTCTAATCAAGGGGTTAGAGCTAAATGATCTTTAAAGTCTCTTCCAACCCCAACCATTTTGTGATTCTATGCTTGATTTTAAATGTCCACAGCATTTCAAAATACTATGTAAAATAAAACCCTTCCCCCTGATGACTTTATAACATCATATGTTACCTCCAGTACTAAAGGTATGAAGACATAATCACTGTTGGCATCAGCAAAAGAAAACTGACAAAAAGACTGAAAAGCATTTGAAGCAAAAAACAAATAGAAGAAATCCAGGGCATTGGGATGCCCATTGCAATGGGCATATGAATATGAGAAGGCAAAAAATTCCATAATCTAAAGGATAATTTTCCAATGTGTATATAAGGAAATCCTGGGGGGGGGGGGGAAATGTAGGTAAAATATATTTATTGGTAAAATTGTGTTGATTCTCATGGCAGAGTAACAGCTTGGCTTCCAGTGTACAGCATGACAAAAGGCTTGTTGTCATAATAGTAGCTGAAGATGGTGATTTTAGCATTTTTGGCAGACAGAAAGCTGGAGAAGTTACATGAGTGAAAACCAGAGAAGGAAAAATGGTTAAAACTACAGACTTAGAGGAGATAAAGTCTACAGTTTCAGAAGCAGGAATGGCAAACAGCGCAGTTTCAGAAATAGGATTCAAAGGAAAACACAGTTTTAATTATAATTTCTTCATGTGACAAAAGTAGCTCCTACTTTAATGGAACTGTTACTAAAGCTGCTGAGAGCCCACCAAGTCCTGCTTATATCAGTGAGAGTACCTGCACACTATAGATTTTTGAGAATCAGGACACTTAATTTGTTCCATAGACACACGGAGAATAACCATTGACATCTCTTCGATAAAATCTTGGACACAAATTTCACCTTAGGATCTGATTAAGAGAAGCAACAAAACCCTTACAGAGAGAAAGAATGGGAGTAACATAGCACTATTCAGTACGATTCTTATAGATGTTTGTCCTGGGCTTTACTTTTTCCTTATTTTGTCTCAAAAACAAACTGAATATTTGAAATATTTTGAATAGGGAAAACATTTTTACAACCCAGTAAGGTGGTCAGAGAAAAGAAAAATATTCTCTGAGGTCCAAGCCTACCAATCTTCCAAGGTTTGAAAAAAATGTTCACTTTTCAAAAAATCAGCAATAACAATAAAATATTAGCTGGATAAGTAATTTATATTAATAAAAATAAACAGTATTATAAGTATTTACAGTTGTCTTGTGACTGAAATATGTTAAATGAGTTGGTAATCTCCATTCGTATCATAATATAAAGCACACATATGTACTTAGGTTTTGTTGTTGGAAATCTCACCAAGGAGACCATGAATAAAAAGAAAATATTTCCTATTACTTCTGAAGGATTATCTCCTGGTAAAATTTGGCTTATCTCAGTCTCTCACTGTACTTACTCTGAGCAATAAAAACTATCCCTCTTTGAATGAGTTACAGTTCACTTAATAATTTTTCTGCAGTTTCTTCTACCTTATAGAAACAAGTTTATCATAGAATATGTTTTTGCAGTTTGGATCTTGGATTTAAGTGGCTTGAGAATTACCTGGTTACTTTAACAAATTAGCATCTTAATCACAGCTGCATACAGCAGTGAGGTTCTCTTGGTGTCATGCTGGTGTCTTATCCCCATCTCTATGAAGAAATAAGAAAAGAAAGGAGGATAAATTTAATTGATAACATTGTCAGCATCCCACCTTTTTTGCTTAAAAAATGCTAGTTTTGCTTGACCCTCCATTCAGGCAGGGAATATTTCTGGTTCTGTGTATTTTTCATTCCTTCCACCAGTTCTGAGAGCAAAGAGGAGGTTTAGCTGCACAATATAAATATGTAACATGAAAGCAATGCAACCTGTCAGAGAATATTCCAGTGTTTAATGACAGTTTTCAGAATGTAAGGCTTGAAGATTTCAGATAGCATGCATACCTTGGCCGGTGAAATATATCCATACTTCCACTGTATCTATTTGAATATTTCAGTATTTTAAACTATTCCCATCCACCCAAGGCTAAACAGACCCTGAAATCTCAGAGTAAGTCCTGATTACAAATATTGTCCTGGAGTCACAAAGGAATAAAATCAGAAAAAGAACCCGAGTGAGAAGCCTTTCCCAAATATCAACCTTATTCTATTGAGGAGACAATGTTGTCAAAGCCAGAAAGTGTCCTACTTTTCAAAATGCTTTGGAAAAACAGCACACAAAAAATGCTTACTAAATAAAACATTCCTACATGGTGTAAAATTAAAGCATGTGAACAAAGTATTTTTTTCGGTGTACAAGATCATAAGGAAAATCAAAGTTTCTTATTGGCTTCTCAGATCAGATCAGGCTCTTTAGACAATAAGGGCTCAGAAAGATTAATTGTGCCTAAAGTCAAAGTTCTGCCACATCAAATACAAGGGATTTGTGCTAACTTTAAGACTGAGTGTGGACTGAATTTTCTGCATCCTTCAATTTCAATTTAATGAAAGACAAGAAAATATTTTAAGTCAGTTTCTGAGTATCAACAGAGTGAAGTAGAAACATACAGCATGATTTGATGCTGAGCAGTAATCTCTTGAATCAGACCTATAGAGCTTTGTTATGCAATTAGTCTCCATATACTCAAAATGGGGAATGAGATGTTGGAACAAGTTGCCCAGAGAATTATGGATGTTCCATCCCCGGAAGTCTTGAAGGCCAGATTGGATGGGACTTTGAGCAACCCGGTCTAGTGGAATGTGCCCATCCCCGTGGCAGAGGGTTGGAACTTGATGGCCTTTAAGGTCCTTTACAGCCTATTCTATGATACTATGAAAGTTTTTAAATTCTATTTTGCTGCTAAATAGCATACCTTCTGAGACTTTTTTTTTCCCCCCAAGGAGAAACATGCATGCTTCTTTACTCTGACAAATATTACGATGAAATTGTTGAGTTGTTGTACATTTTAAAGCCCAAATCCTCACCTCTATCAGCCTCAGTAGTATCGAATGAAAAAAAAAAAAACAGCAGGAAAGAAATGAAGGAGGGTTATTTCATTTGATCATTTTAACAAGGGAAAAAGTCATTATGCAACCACTGAAACGCCATGCAAATTAAAGTAGCTTCCATGTCCTCAGGGCCACCTTTATATGGCAGAAAGTTTCAAGGACACATTTGTGGTTTGGTATGGTGCTCCACCTCATCTCTGCCCACTCTGAAAAGCACAGCATGAGAATCTTTCCTTTGAGTTAGGGTAAGAAATGGACATGAGGTAAACTGGTTTGGAGTCCATCTGTCTTTACTCCAAAGCCATGATAGTATTTATTACAAATAAATCTTGCATTCTTCTGAGACATGAAGTACTTCTATGCATTTTTAACGTTAGAAGAGATCTGTCCAAGTGCAGTCAATTAATTTCAGTATTTTTTTAATCTGCAGTGGAAATTTGAACTGTTTCTATAACTCAGAGCATGAAGATGGACGGGATTATCATTTTATCGAGGATTGAAATTGAAATAAAATGTGAACAAGTTAAGAAAATTATTGTAATTCAGCAATAATTAAATAATTAAATAATTTGCATTAATTAATTTGCATTTAGAAGGTACCCATCATCATCTTTACTTCATTACAGTCTACTTTAATAATAGACTACCAAGGAAAAATTTTACTGAAAGAATAATCTGACCTGCCAAATCTGAAAGAATTTGTGTCCAAAAATATTTCATAACAGGACTACATACATCAGGAACTAGATACATTATGTACAACCTAAAACAGATAAAGAAATTATGCTATAGTCCCTTTAGCTTGTAATTTAGCTGCAGAATTAGAGCTAACATGGCAATTGCAATATTCCAAAATTACTGAGATACCACACATCTCCTAAGCTAAAATATATGTACACACCATTTTGTCTTAAGGCCACAAATGACTGGTATAAATACTTGACCTCACTTACCATTTTTAAATTTCTAGGGTATATGAGCTAAAATCATAAGGATATCACAGTAAAACCACTAGATCAGTAAACATAGGGTTAATCGAATGCTATTTTCCTGGAAAAAAATACAATTTTATAGCATAAATATCTAATATTTAAATATTAGATATTATGAAGTTTATTAATTTTCTTTTAATACTTCAAAGTGCGCAATACTTTGAAAAACCCTCAAATAATCAGAATATCAAAAAAATATTTACAACTATAGCTCTCAATCAAATACCTTTCTATCAAAAGGAAGGAAGGAGATCAGATAGATAGAAAGCAATAAATCCAATAATGTTCACGTGGATCTTGGTTTGGATTTTATCTGTATGAGCACCTCTATCAAGGGCTGGAATATTTTCAATCTAATGTGGAAGGATTCTAATTACTTTTTTTTTTTTAAAGAAAAAGACAGCAGAGAATATTTTTCCCTTTAACAATAACACAGACAGAGACACTTATGAAGGGCTGGAGAGATGTAGATAAAGGGAATGCTGCAAATTTGTACACACTGATAGTGTACAAATTGCAAGCAGAAACCAATATAAAGCAAATGAATTTTAAAGTAAATCAGTGGACTATGGAAAGCAGTCTGATAGCTTTCTATAATTATAGTCTAATTGGCAAATAATTTGAAATAATGTCCAAAAAATACTTTCAAAGAATAAAAAGAAAAACATCTTCGGAAAATGTTGCATTGAATGTATAGAAAATAACTCAGTAGGAGGTATGAATTTAAAACCAGGCTGTTTTCAGAAGCTGTAAATAATCATTTCAATAATGTAACATATCACATTGTTTATTTCACAACTTCCTAACAGAATAAATTGCTATTGCAAAAAAAAAAAAAAAAGAATATAAGGCTTAGGCTTATCATACCCTCATTTGGTAATAAACAATCACAAAATTCCATCCAAGAGGATATCTGAATTTTGGGTTCCAGAAATTTATTTCCTCAGGAAGCTATAATTATTTCAATACAGGAAGTTCCTTGCATTTTTTAATCATGTACAAAGCACAAGTGATCTTTTCACATCTCATGACGTTCATGACACATTTTGGATACTGAAGATGGTGACAGACTGCAGGAGAAACAATGCTTGCAATCTGCTTCCTTTCTTCCCTTCTTTCCTTTCTTGCAGTCAGGGATGTTCAGAAGAAATTATTATTCTGAACAGTTTTTCTGAAAAGACTTTTTTAGCAACTTATTAAAATTAACAGAACAGTAGTGGATAACAGAGAGGCACGATTTTACTGAAATTTGTAGCCATTACAAAAGGGCAACATCCTCTGGAGGAAGCAAGTAAGAAACAAAATCAGAACAGTATTTAGGGAAGAAATACCAATAAATCCCCTGTTATATCATTTCCAGTTTGATGAAAGCAAATATGAATAACATCTATTTGTTTTCAGTAGCATACTGGCTAAATAGGATTATAAATTATTAACTGAGAAGCAGATTTTATTTTTTGGGATATAGAGCCTTCAGTGGAAGACTGGCATATGACTGCCACTGCTGAAGATGATAATGAGTATATTTAGATAACTATTTAACAGGTTATTACATAGCCCTGTAGGAGAGACAAGGGCCACTAGATTCTAAATATCTTTGTATCTAATACTGCACTGAAAATTAGGTTAGGAGAAGAGTTTGAGAAGCCCCTGGTAGGGACAAAACAATGTTGAGAAGCTGTGTTCTCCACCAGGGAGCCGCATATCTGGGGATTGACGTCCCCTCCACCCCCTCCTGCGTGACCCACAGCCTCTCTGTTGCCCAGCAAGCTGGTGGCACACAGGCTGACAGAGCTGGGAAGAGCTCCAATCTCAGTTCATTCCTACTTCCTTAGCTTCCTTATTTCTGCCTAGCTTTCATGCTGGTGATTTACTTCCATACAGACATCTGTTTCAGGCATCTACATAATCCTGAGTACAGCTGCTCTCACTGACCCCCATCAGCCCCTGCATACTCTTCAAGGTCACTCAAATCACAGCCCCCTACTTTCACGACTGTGAGCAAGTTTTGCCAGCCTCTGCTCACCCTAATGAACTAGAGGATTTTGGGGTGTAAAACAATTAAGGAGGTCAGTGACGTCATCACCACTCTACAAACAGAAAAATTAAGGCACGGGAATGCAGCAAAACTCTCCAGTGGCACTCAAGAGACCAAAACATAAATGGCAATGTATATCTAGAAAATGCAAAGAACCCTGCTTTGGTATTCTGATGATCCAAAACTATAGTTTAGACATGAAGAGGTCTGATACAACTTTAGAATGATAATTAGGTTTTTAATCTTTTTTTAATCTTTCATCAATTAAAAAAGAGGTGTGCTATAAAAAAAAAAAAAAAAGATACTCTGAATTCCTAAGCCTGTGAATTTGGACTTCATATATATTTCTTCACGGTTCTTTATGAATGAATAATAATTGAACAATTATCTCTCTTTTTTCTGTTTTAAATACAGCTTCATTTTATAATCATCTGAGATAATACTAGTGAAAGATAAAAGCTTCCATATAACCATTAGTTAATAGAAGTGGAGCATGCTGAAAATCACTACAGTGAAACAGAACATATAGACAAATAATTTCTTTAACCACTGATTCCCTGATTGTCAATTTCCTGTCCATACATTGCCGCAGTACATGTTCTTATTTTATGTCAAATTCATCCCTCCTTGTCATTTTAAAGTTATGCTATAAGAAATGCTAATAGCAGCACAATGTCATACACCTGATTTTCCTCAGAGAAAACCCAATTTTGTGCCTTCTTTCTCATCAGTTTTATCTTGGCTAATATATCACAGAAAGAAATCTAGCTTTGCATTCAAGGTATCATCACATGTATTAAAAAACAAGTTGTGATCAAATCTCTTTAACAGAATGGAGAATAGAGACATAAGCTGGTGGACTTAAAAAAATACCTGCTGTTAGCTTTTGAGATTTCATGAGATTAAGGTGTGCTTTATCAGCAATGGGTGCAAAATCAGTGTTAAATCAAAACCATTAACAATTTCTGTTCAAAAGTAGAGCATTGAAACAGAACTAGAAGGGAAGAGTGCATGCATAATATTGAGAAAAGATGAAAATTAATTTTCAGTCAACTGAAAAGCCATATCTCTTGCTTGTGCTACCATAATTCACCATTAAACTAGTCTATGGAAAGAACTGAGGTATAAACCATTTGGATTTGGGACAGACAACAGGTATAATTTCAGTAAACTGATGTTTTACAATTGACTAGCTGTTTTTAATCTCTGAGGAGCATGGCCCTTCATGCCATACCTGTTTCCTCCTTTGTTCTCAAACAATTCATTGTTATGTTTTTTAACTAATTACATTTCCTTTGAACCTGTGGTATTACCTTGTCTAGAGAATATACTGGAAATTATTGGTATTTGGGGGAAATTACTGATGTTGAAACAAGTCGTGAAGAAGCTGGCTCTGTTTTGGTTTCACCAAGTGCTAAGTGTCCAGTCAGTCCTAAACAAATTCTCTCTGTATTCCTTACACATGGCTGGTTTTAAATATCAAAAACCAGTCATGCCTTTCTTTACTGATATTCAGTCTTATCCTAAATCAGGCCACATTCACTAACTAGATGGGTGTAAAAGGCTTTACATAAAGTGGATTTTATTCAGCATATCTTTGTTTCTTCCTTCTGATGTCCCTGAAGACCCAATAACTACAAAGCAACTGTGAATAACAGGAATGTAGGAACAGATGTTATTTGGGCACTCTCACATAATAAAGACTTCCAAGAATCCCTGATGCCCAATTATCTAAACACTTATTCTTAAGATTCCATTCAGTGCATGATGAATTTAGTCCATTTAAGCTGAATACAGAAGGAAAGTATTTAGTGTGAAAGTGATGTCAATCAAAATGGACACATAAATGGACTGGGTAATACTATCTCACAAAGCATATATTACATAATCAAATAGGTAATTTAAATGAGATCAGTTTATCCTGTAATAATTCCATAAGTACCATGTGTAAAGAAGGCAATTATTATCTCATTATTTTCAAATTATTTTGGATTATTTTGAACACTAAAGCATTATCATATGTGCTATATTATTATAATAAAAATCCATAGTCACACGGTACTTTTAAAAGATAATATTGGAATAAAAATAAAACCACGGTGACCCAGAATACAGGCACTAATTCAGAAGATGTTCAGTTTCAGCAGCATTAGACCCTGCAAAGGACTTCAACAGGCTTGGTTTGCAGTGTGTCAGAGGTGGCACATCCACCTTCAGTGACCTCAACAGACAGAAACGTGTTAGGTTCTTCCTTTTCTCATCTCAACTATTTACAGACACCAACTTCTTCAACTGCTCATGGATGGGCAGATTATTCCAAGAGACAGGATTACACTGAAGGGAACATCATACAGTTAGACTTATATTATATATATATATATATACATATATATATATTACATTCTATATCTATCTATCTATATATATATATACAAGATAACAGATTAATTTGTGCCATGCTTTTCTCTTCCCCTACATGATTCCCAAAGATGTAAAGAAAACAATAAAACCTCTAAATGTAATTGAAGCATTTGAAATTCTTATTCTAAAATTAGAGGGAATGAACTGTCTTGTGTCCTTATTTTTTTGAGAAAGAAAACACAGACAGTTCTCTATAAACTGATCATAATTAAGCAGAACTCAATTATCACTCAGGACACTGGCTGTTTTTTAAAAAGTAGTACTAAAAATCATGGTCACAATGCCTGTACAAAGGATTGAGAAGGCCTAAGGAAGTCTAAACTTGCAGAACTGCTTCTTTAGGTAATTAAAAACGGGAACTGTAAACTTGCAGACTTGCTTCATTAGGTAATTAAAAACAACCTCTAATTTTTGACAAAAAATATTAAATGTGGTGTTATGAATTAACAGTCATTTTCCCTTCTGCTACTTGATTTTGCACAAATTAAAAATGGAAGAGGTATGGAGAGGGCTATTAAATTATTATTTTGAGGTTAATTTCATCTCTGTTTTTTTTAAATTTTCTATGTTGTTTGGTTTCAACTGACAGATTGTACCAATAGGTCTTGCCTTGACTATAACTTATCAAAGAGCAACATGAAATACTTACCTTTGTCTTTTTCATTAGTGTCCTCTTTCTTTAATAAGGATCATTAGAAGCCAAACTCTCTTGGAGGAATCAAAACCATTTTAATGCTGAAATTCATCTTCTGTCTTAGCTTCTTAATATGCTGCTCTCACTAAGGGTACACTTCTAAGAGGAATTTATACACACAAAATCCTAATGCTATGGGGACTTTCTTTTGTAATATACATGAATCCAATATAATGCAATATGGATTATTTTCTATACATTTGTATCTGCCAGGCATGTGAAGTCCAAATAAAGACAAAGACAAGGGGATAAAATCAAATATGAATAAATGATCTTTCATGAATGGAAAAAAAAAAGAAGTTTTTAAACACGGAGCATGTACATTCAAATCACCTTGAAGCAAACCTAATATATGCAACAAACAGTGTTGAGACAGGGGAGGCACTAAAAAGGTAACATTTTTGTTTGAAGCAACTTTGAAGAATCTGGTCAAGAGTAGCTGTTCACTTGTTTGCACATAAAAACATTCATTTCCAAGCAGTATGTCTCACCTTGTTCACAAGTTTTGTACTATCTTGTGTATTAACCGACAATGAAAACTTTTTTCTTTTTTATATATGGTTTGGATTTTATAGGACACTTGCCTCCAAAATATGTAATAAATATCATTTTAATGATGAAGGCCAGCAGGACTGCTTTAGTGAGATTAAATTTTATTTTCCTCGTTAGTTACATCTTTGACCTTTCACTTCAGAGTGGGCAACCCTACAGCAAAGCAGAGTGCTAAACCCTATTTTTAGAAATACGTGCTGAGGAACCTTTGCAGCAATGCAAAACAAAGTAATAAGCTGTTCAATACGCACTACTGAGGATAACTTTTTGCAAACCTCTATAGGAATTGGTCCAGTTAATCAGGCTGGACATTGGGAAGCAAGTCACAGTGTGATCCAGAATGCTTATGTCCAAGTAACAGCAAAACCTTGAAGCACCTGAGGCAAGTAGTCAGCTCCGTCCTATGGGCTAATATATTTATTTAGTTATACAGCAGAGCCTGACTCACAAGGCTGCATGTGTCCCAGTCAGACATGAGAAACAGGATTCAGGGAACTGCTTTGTCATCCAGAGGCAGACAGAGAATTTGTGCTTTCTTCATGAAGGTCATGGTAAAAACCCTTGAAAGATTATATTGATAAACTTTCTGCAGCAAAGACTCCAGATACAAGACACAGAGTCCATTTTCCAGAGAAAGAATGTCTAGATTTGGGATCTAGCTCTTCCTTCACTCAGACAGGCTTGAGTGATCCCTTCAGGAACTAGCTGTAATCATCACCTTACAGGATGTCATGGGGAGTAAAAGACAGAGGACTTTGCGTCTCATAAAGCTGAATCTTTATGCAGAAAAAATAAGGCACAGGATCAGATTATTTTCAGATGCATTCTTCCACCTTTACAAAACAAATACCTCTATGTTAAATTCTGTAGCTGTTTTACCTGTGATACTATAAAACATAATGAAAGATTTGTGTTACTGCTGCATCAGATACATTCGTAATAGGTTTCTGTTCAGAGAAGAGTGAAGATTTATACTAGTGCTAACTGTAAAAGCAGAAATTAAAACAGCATAAAAGATTATGAGACTAGCTTTAACAAGCTATGTTTTATGCAGTGTGTTCTTTTTCATGAGTAGTTTATGATTACACATATTTATAAGAATGTAAATTAGGTCAGAATTACCAAAATATTCACTTTTTCTGAGTATTCCACTTGTATAGCAAGTATCAGAATTAAAACAATGTGTACACATACAACACTATCAGGACTTAGTATATACAACCGGTACAACTTAAGTGCACTAATTATGATTGCAAACATGCAAAATAAGAAGGTAAATTATACAAGGACCTTCTGCATACAGCTTCTAGAGAAGCCCATCAATTTAAAGATCTACATTTAAATTACAATTTTTTTTAAATTTCCAGTCCTCACAGTATTTACAGAAAAACTTAAATATGAGAATAAAACTTTGCTACATTGACAGACAGATCTAAGGCATATCTCAGGAAGAATGAAGTTCAGCAAGTAAGTTTTGAAACTGGTGGATGTTAGAAGACTAAAATGGTTATGCAGACAAAGGAAAGAGACAGAGAAAGATGCAAACACTTTTCATAACAGGCCAGGCCCAGTCACCCCGTTAACTGCACTGTGCTCAGCTTGCCTCATCTGAGAGCCTCTGCACAGGCAGCAGCACTGCAGGGAAGAGGAGCTTAAGGATAGAGGTATAAAAAACCCAGTTAGCTGAGTATTTTGTATCAAAATCCATTTGGCTACATGTAAAGCACTGCTCTGTACTGTATGATCCATTTTTTCTCATGCCTACTACAGAAGGTCTAAGCACATTCATGGAAGCAGCTCCATACAGCTCGTTTGAGAGATACTACCAAAAGAAAATGGCAATTTTTTTTAGGACAAACAAATGAGCTTTTTATCTCACTGACACATGTGTTTAATGTTCAATTAGGCAGGAAAGGAAAAGAGGAAAGTGTGTAATAGTGAATATTGCCCTTTCACCATACAGGTTAAGGTACAAATGCAGTAGGACCATCAAAGCAAGCATTCCTTGACAGTCAGTCGATAAGTTCTTTCTCAATTTGTTGTGTCAGTTGTGTAATGTATTTCCTTACTCATGTTTTAGTTAATCTGGAGGCTCCTGGGTTTTATCCAAGTCCTTATTTCTTACAAACATATGGGTAACTAGGTGATGACATTGATGGCAGACAGTGAGAAGAGAAGAAGAACAGTCAGATGTCTGGAAATTCTGCATCTAGGTCAAAACTTCCCTGTTTTATGGTGTTGCATTGATACTAACAATAGGATTGAATAGCATAGTATACCATGTACATTTTTTTCATGACATGAAAGATTTTAAAGGGCCTTTTAGGAGATTCTGCCCATCACAACTCTCTGACTGCTGTGATGAGAGTGAACAAAGCCAATTTAAAGTGGTTTTGACAACCCTTCCTATGTCATGAAGTTGGGCTTGTGGCCAAATGTAGTGGATTATCCAAAACCAGCTGAGTAAATTAGTAAAATCCTTTCTCTAATTCTGGGACTATTTATAAATTTCTGCAACTACTAGACAAAGACAAGCCTAGAACCCTTTTGTCAGCTGACACCATGCATGGTTTGTTGCCATTCTTTTCTCAGGAATATTGCCTGGGAGAAGGGAAGAAAAATTGAATTGTTAATGTTATGGATAGAGTTCAGAACTTTATACTTAGGATCTTTATTGTATATTTCACAGTGTTTGGGACATCAGCTTCACTTAGATTATCCTCCATAATGGCAGAGAAGTTCATTATTTGCATGCTGCTTTCCTTGCTAAAATACATGATGCAGGAAGAAAAATTTCAGGAAAATCTCAAAGCAAACCTAGTGTGATCTGCCTCAAGCAGAGGCTTTTTTTTCCATATTAATGAAGACAAGCCTAAAACAATGGAATATCTGTTATTTTAAAATTGGTTCATAATTTTGTATGTAAATTCTAGCTTTAAATAAGTTTCATATTCTGAACCTTGTAAGATTTCACTTAAAACAGCATGAATTAAAGGTATAAAAACAAGACAAAATTAAAAATTTAAATAATAAATAATTATTTGATTTAATAGAATGTCTGGTTTGACAAAAGACCACAGTGTGAAATATGGTGTTGTTACCTCTGCTTCTTACTTCTTTCAGGAACAATCTAACGCAGCTATAGTACATCTGTGATGGATTTTTTTTTTTTTTTGCCTTCTCCTTCTCTGTTTTGTAAAATAAACAAAAGAGAGAAAAAGAGAGAGAAAGAGAGAAAGAGAGAAAGAGAGAAAGAGAGAAAGAGAGAAAGAGAGAAAAAGAGAGAAAAAGAAAGAGAGAAAGAGAGAAAGAAAAAGAAAGAAAGAAAGAAAGAAAGAAAGAGAAAAAGAAAGAGAAAGAGAAGAGAAAGAGAAAGAGAAAGAGAAGAGAAAGAGAAAGAGAAAGAGAAAGAGAAAGAGAAAGAGAAAGAGAAAGAGAAAGAGAAAGAGAAAGAGAAAGAGAAAGAGAAAGAGAAAGAGAGAAATAAAAGAAACAAACACCATAGCTTTAATCCTTCCCTGATTGGCAGACTGGAAAGCTCTGAATTATTTAACAAAAGACATAACTTCTAACAGCATAGAAGTGACATATAGAGACAAAACCTTCAAACAGGTGAGAAAGAACAAAATGAAAAATGAAAACCAGAGTCAGCTATATGCCCTTCGTCCCAAACAGCCCTTCATTTCCTCACTCTTGTGTTCCTTCTGTCACAAAGCTTCACCACTTTGTGGCAATTGTTACAAATGCTAAAGTTTGTTTTTCTCTTCTATAATTTCCAGTGTTAAGAGTGAAAGCATTTGAAGAAGGTTGACTAGTATCAAATGTGAAATAAACTGATACTGAACCAGTTCTTGCAGACTCAAAATTAGGCAACTGAAAGTAACCAAGGCATGCAAGACAACATCCTTTTGGAATGCAATACCCCATGTCTGGCTAAGAGAGAGAGGACAAATAACAATAACAATAATAATAATAATAATAATCTCTAAATCTTTGAAAAAATTCTGTCATCCTGCTTTTCCATTGATAACTGGATTTCTACTGAATTTTTCTTTCACCCCCAAGTAGAAACACCTGGAAACTCCTCACTTTTCCATTGAAGAGTTCTTTAAAAAGTTAAAAATTTATGGAGATTGTGTTTTATTGGTTTGGATCTTGAACAAAGTTTTCTCAGAAAAATACTGATGAAAATATCTTTTCTTCTTTGCTTTGCTTTTTCATAGCAATACCCTATTGCTATGACTTACTATAGCAAAAGCTCATATCAGACAGAAAAAATTGAACAGGAGCACCATTGATATCCTTCTCCCCATGCAGAACAAGACACTAGGGAGAGGTTTTCAGAAGCTCCCTGACTGGAGTTCATAAATGCATCTGGTCAGCTATATTGTCAAAATATTTTTCAAGAAGAGAGTTCTGTTAGAATTTTCACTTGGCATTGGATTTGTTATAGCAAAATCCAAACTAATCACAGAAGTTCCCAAGCCCTCCTTTTAGAAGTTTTATCTCAGTGTAGCAGAAAGATTTACTTACAAGTCCGTCCGTGTTTAAACCATGCTCCTCTTTAACCATGCTGCTGTGAATGTCATATGCTCCTCTACATAAACACAATCAGAGTTGCTGCTGGTACTGAGACCTCAGTCTCATCCTTCATACACAACATTAAACATGGTGTTTGTGCCCCCAAGTTACCTGCTTTGGGTGTTTATGTCCATGGGGCACAGGATGTGATTGGCATGATCAGCTGCAGTTGCAGAAGCACATAAGGGCACACAGCCAGTGTTCTCTGTGACTAAATGCCTGCATCACAGACAGAATCAGACAGGTCTGAAAGCTCATGAGAATAAAAGAAAGTTCAGTAGCATGGGCATTAAAACCCAATTTACACATGATCTAATCCACAGGTTTACTGAATTTATTGGTGGAACTGAAATCATTACCCTGATACTTGGAGCCAAATTTGAACTGCCTGCTATTGCATTCACAGTCTAACCTATTCCATGTGTAGAGGGGATGAGTATGCACACACAATGAGGACACAAGTCAGCTTTTCACTTTTTCATCTGGACCTACCTCTTTGCTTAAGTATGGGCTTATTCATGAGAGCAACAACCACATGCAAGGTTGAACTTCAAGATAACAGTGAACTGATGACTGAGTCATGATGCAGACTCACATGTACGTGTTCCTGAGTACAGTGAGGGTAGGACTAGTCTGCTTTTCTGAGGCTTCTCCCTGAGCCATCCCCCATGAGCACACACCAGGATTCTGGCCAGGAGCAGCACCAGAGGCATACAAATCTGAACAGCCCAACATACACATAACTGACTGCCTGTGAGGCCAAGAAAAGCTCTGAAGGACTATGATATAGATCAAAGCAACATTTAGGTGTTTTTTACAACCAAAATATGTATAGGTAGAAGTAAGGGTAGCCTGAAATTCATACAACAAATTCTTATTTTCTTTATTGTTCCCTTCATCATTTGTTAAAATGAAGGAACTGCTCCTCCAAAATATATTGTAAGTCATATCCTGAGTACTGTTTGGTATTATTGCCTGACTAATTCAAATTACATGGTGACCCTGGCCATTGTAGATCTTTAATAAAAATTAAGTGGTGCTATTAGCCTTAGGTATAATTGTTTATTATTTCTCAAATATTAACTAATTATTTAGGAGTCTTAAAGGGCAGACAGATAGTTCTACCACAAAAACACCTTGGGAGGTAATGCCTTTTTAATTTTATCAGTTTCTTTCACCTAAATATGACATTTCTTTTTCCAGTTTAGTCTTAATGAAAAAGCACCACCAACAGAGACAGTGGTCAAAGAACTGCATGAGTTTCCAGGAAGGGGAACATTTATCAAAACATACTGTATGGTTAATGATAGTATGCATGGATAAAGAAGCCTGTAATATACAAAAACAATAAAGTTGGATTAGTGTATCGAAGGTTGTTTGGACAAGATTCAGTTCCATTTCCAAGAGACTTCAATTTCCTTTCACATAAACTCTGTGAAATACTTTATGTGACATGTTTATGAATAGCTGATTTTATGAATGTTATAATTGCAGACCCTTATGAAGGCTGAGAACAGTTACCCCTTCATCAAGCAAAAAAGCAAACAGATGAACATGACAATTAATAGCTACAGTCGAAGAAAGAAAATCCACATATCTCAATTACATTACATCAGATAACAGCACTATGTGGTGTATACCATATTATTTATTAGGATTATTGCAGTTATTAGGATTTTTGCAGTTCCTAATGACTAGCAAAAAAAACCCACTTAAGTCCAAGTGTACACAATAGGTATGAAAGTTTAGATTTTCTCTCTGATTTATTTGGTTTACTTTATCAGCACATTACATAACCTCACTTCAGAAATCAACCATCAGATTTACAGTTCACATGTTGCAATTTCTGCTTAAATTTTCTCTTAGGAAGAACTCATAATAGTCCCTAGAAAAACATTTTTTCCCATTAAAATTGTCTATTTTGCTTTGTCAATTAGATAGTTCAAGATATTTAAACCCTGTGAGCTATAAACTTGCCTTAGACATGAACATTTATTGAGCAGTCATTGCAAAAAACAGAGCCTAACAAAAGTTTTTAAGTCAAAACATAAATCAGAATCATCATCTTCTATGAAGATAAAACAAGAAAGTTGTGTCATCTCTTTTCACATCTTAGATGCAAGTAAATATAAGATAAAAATAATTTGTTGTTTTATATATATTAATTTAGCTAAACCACAATTATTAATTTTACAGGTAAAAAGGCAGACAATGACTTAAACAAGTTAGATGAAATCAAACTCTAAGGCTATATAAGGTTTTATAGACCTTCATATCCCAATAAAAAGCACAGGTTTCATGTCTCAGCCCATCAGGACAAATTTTTACTCAGAGAAAAAAAGAAAAGGTTGGTTGTAAGGGACCTCCACAGGCCACCTAATCCAGTCTTCTGGCTGAATCAGAATGAGCTTCAAGATTAATTGTTCAAGGCCCTATTTCAGCTTGTGGCTGTTGTGTTCTACTGTACATGGCTCTAACCTGAGCAGGGAATGTTCTTGATATTTTCTGACTGCTGCCTGTACCTACATGTTTCATGCCTCCTGTATATATCATAGATTCAACATTATTTCAGATGTACCTTCTGAACACTTTGTGGAGTTTTTCTCTTCTGGACTTTGATGCTTTGTATTGTAAACATAAATTCATTCAAAATTTTTAAAAATTACGAAACCTGTTTCTGTCTTCACCTGAAGCTCTTCAAAGTTTTTCCCACACTGAATCATTTTTAACTCTAGAAGCTGTAGATCTTTAACAGCCTCTTGAATGGCTTTATCCTATTTATCTCTCCATTTAGCTCTTCAATTAGAAGGAATAAATTCAGATTTTTCTTTCTTCAGCTAATTCCTTACATAAGCCAGATTTTCTTTCAAAAAGAAAAGAAATACAATTCAAACAAGAAAAATGCTGAAAACATATAAAAATAAGACAGTAAAATTTTTATCATAGAATTTAATTTCTCTCTCAGTTGTTTATTCACATTTCATGCAGCATGCATTTCTGGTAGAAATATGCCTTCCTATTACTTTTTATATTTTTTTTAACATTCAAAATAGCTGTAATTCACATTCCTCATTCCCCCAAAACCTTCTTAGAAAATGCCTAGAAAGAAAGAAATGCGTCCATTGAGATAGACAGGCATTTATATTTATGGTCCAAGTGGAATAACTACATTTTGTTTGCACATGCATTTTTAAATTGTCATTGATCTCTTTGTCACAAATTGTCACAAATATCTAGATGAATTTTGCATGCAGAAAAATCAATTTTGCTGCCATTTTATCAAGCAGTTGCATCCTTTCAATGAAGACTGGGATACAATATATTCCATTTATATTTCACTGAAAGACTCCCCTTCAAATAAAAGGGTTGCAACTCTAGGTGTTAATTAAAAAAAAGTTACTAACTTCCTGAGATTGCATTGTGGGGAGGGAATTACTGGCACTGGTCACAGAACAAACATTGCAGTGCATTTTTTTGGTAACTTTACTGTGTTACCCGTAACATGCCTACTAATTCATCACCTTTATGTTTACTTCTAACTTTTCAACACTCTCAGTATATTAATAGTTTCTTATTAAAACAGAAACAAAACATGGCAGAGTTTTTCCTTTCTCCTCACCTGCATTTCCACTAAAAGATCCAGGGTGAATACTACTATCAGAATTTAAAGGAAAACCTGTCAGACTCATCCATTGCAAAACACTTGAGAAAGGTTTTTTCTGTTCCTGCTATGCAAGTGAACTGATCATAGTAAGTCATTGGGTTGGAAGACAAATAAAACTTCTTTACTTTGTATAAAAAAAATTTCTTTAAAATCCTTAACCAAAAGCTCACCAACTTTCAAGGGATTATTCTTTATATCAAAATGTGATGTATGTAAAATATAATCAAATATATGGCAAGATATTCTTTCTGTCAGGATGAGTTTATTCACGATTCACCAAAAAAAAAAAAAAAAAACAAAAAAAAAAACCCACAAAACTTTTAATCACTTTATTCACCATGCAGAATGACTGACACTGGGGTCCTGAAGTAGTTTTTTAATACTTGGCTGTCTTCAGTGTGTGTCTCTCACAGCTTAGCTCACATTACCTCAAATCCCAAGCTGAACAGATTCTTTACTTGTCCCATGGGTGTTTTTCCACGTCAGTGCAATAAAAAATAATTATTTTCAAAATTACACAGTGGAGAGGTGTAGCTATCTTCACTTTACAAAGTGCTGAACCACACAGACAGTCAAGTCAGAAGTTTCCAATTATTTTACGTATCTGGCCTGAAATGTCTTATCCAACTGGTTTTCAAAAACATACCAGAGAGATTCTCTAAAATGCAGCTTCAATTGTTTTTGCTCATCATTACAGCTTCTCCCAGTGCCATGGCATGGGGTGAGCCCAGGCACACAAAAAATGAGGTACATACAATTAGAGATCCCTTCTGAAAAATCTGGTGTGAGAAGCTTGCTAAACATCATGACAGGGGAGAAAAGAATTTGGTTCTGCAGAGTGAAACAATTGCAATACAATATTACCTCTCATCATCAGCTGTAATTAGAAGATATATCCACTCATACCTTCTTATTTCCTACACTAACATGGGAATGAAGGAGACAATAGTTTTATTAATGACAACATTGCTTCATACCTGGTTTGTGTCACAAATAAAGATCTTCATTGGCAAAACAGCAAACAGTCACATAATGAAAGAATGCACCTAAACCTGCCACACTAACCCTGCATTGATTTTAACATGAATGGTTTGGGATCCTGCCTCCAAAACTACAACTGTTGGGAATGTACTGTCAGCTGCCAGCTAATCTTAGTGGTACTTAAGTTTTCCTTACCTTCTCTTTCATAATTTTAAACTTCTGAGCTCCACAGGCTCTAAGGTATGCCAAGTCTTTACAGTCTGGACAACTCAGGAACCAGCTTGTGCTGAGACTCTTGTCTAGTATCTAGAAGCCATGTATTTGTCTGCTTTCCTGCTCCAGGGCTTGGCCTCAGCCAGTGCTCTCAAAACACATTTAATATGTGCCAAAATTATCGCTTCTCACAAAAAGTAATGCTACAGTCAGACTAATTCTCTGGCTGGTTTTAAAAAGTATTGACCCCTTTTTTCTTTACAAATAATATATAGTTACCTGTCTCCATGAGGTGGCTCTGAGCTGTACTACCTAAATATATAAAAATGCCTCATTTTGCTCATAACAATTCAGTTAAACTGCAAGAATTAGGATGCACCCCTGTTCCAATCCATTCCTGCTTCTTAGCTTCAGGCAACAAGATGCTAATTGGGCTGTTCAGCATGCAAACATTTTGAATTTCATTCCAAAGTACATGATGTTCATATTGGGTGATTAATGGGAGTCCAGTGTCTCCGCTTCTGAGATTAATTCTTTATGTACATTCTTGCTACCAGTGTAACATTCTTTTAATTTCTGTAGCTCTGTCTGATAATTGGCTTCTTCTTGATCATTTTAATGGAAGACTTTTCAGCAAATCCAATGTCATGGGCTTAATAAGAATAATAAGAGAAAAAAAAATCCCATTTTCCTCAGTTTTCTCTGTAGCTCCATTTACTTTCATAAAAAGTTCAAATTCTTTAATTATATCTTTCAGATGGCTGCTGTATGTTTGGAGAGTTCAATTTGCAATGGGGTCTTATGCATTTTCTGTAATTTTTTTATCAACTATATATTTCTCTTTCAAGATCTTCCTTCCCTTGCCTTGCTCTTCTATCATTGGGTAAGCTTTACAAGTGGTGGTGAAGAATTGTTTCTCATAATTAAGTCTTTTGTACATTTAAATAATCTGTAAATATTTATAAAATCTTAAAAAGTATAGCAAGAGGTTTATATTAATTGGTTCCTTAATGTCAAAGTATCTCCAACAGCAAGTTAACCCAAGGCCAGTGCTGTCATACGGCAACCTGAACATATCCAGTTTCCCCTGTGCACTTAATGGCCATTGATGCCTTGATGCTAGATGCCAATGCAGAGTTCAGGTGCTAAAATAAGATGTCACCTTAACTTTTTAGTTATCTAACTGCTCTGTTAGTTCTGTGTTGTAATGTATATGGATAAGAACTGGATAAAGATTGCTCAAGCAGATACAAGTGTGGCAGCACCTAAACTCAGTGTTTGGCTTCACAGCCTTAATAACATTGTTCAGTGTAGTTTTGACTGTACTTCTTTAGTTTTTCAAAATTGTTTGAAAAACTTGTTTTTCAAAATTCAAATTTTCAAAATTTCAAATTTGACTGTACTTCTTTAGTTTTTCGTGGTATCCTTCTTCATTTTTAGCACAAAAAAAAAATAACAAGAGAAAAAATTAGCTACACTTTCAGGAGTGGCTGAATTCTCACTCCCATACCCACCCTTGCTCCACCTTCCTCTCTCACCACCCATTTGTCCTGCTCCATACCAAAATACCAGACAGATTTGGCCACCTTGAATACAAAAGTGTCAGACCAGGTGCTAAAGCTGTGCTGTTATAAAATCTGGAAACCAAGATCCTACTTAAAATGCCAAGAAATCTTTATAATTATAAAAAATCCTATTACAGAACAGTAAGATCTCCGGTCATTAAATCTTGACATTAAAAAGCATATAAAATTTCCTAATGTTTTATTCTTGATTCAATCTGCAACAAATAACTGGAGTTCAGATAAGGCTGAATATGCAAAACCTAAGATAACAATTAACATAATATGCAATGTGTAGCATTTTTCCTACATAGCAGCTCAAGCCTGACTTTAAATGGTTATGATAATTTTCAGTGATAATAGATTATTTCTCTTTGTATTTGTACATTTACAAAATTTATACAGCTGATAACATATAAAACTTTAAAATCAGATTACTTTATTATACCATTACCACAGAGGGTTAATCAAATAGTATAAGGTGGATTCCAGTATTTTCCATTAATTCCTTTGCAATTCAATACATTTTGTTACATTTTTCAAAACTGAAACAACATTCTCTCTGGAGAACCAAGTGCATAGTAACATGGGAATTTTCTCCAGAAAAGATATTATTTGGGCGTGTCATTAGAGCTAATACCTAGTTTACTACTTTGACCTGAGAATTTCTTTTTTGCACCATGGAGGACCACTGCATATATGAGGGCAAACACTTTTTTGATTGCTCTTTCATCTTGACAGATGCAGTGCAGAGACACATAAGTGACACCTACTGAGAACAATAATGGATTTCTTTCCTGAATTTTAAAGCTCAACAGAGCATTTGGAATCTGGATTCAGATGAAAACCATGAAAAATTCACAAATCCAGACATCTCACTCAGTAAGGTAATAATAATAAAGAAATCACTTTCCAAGTATCTTTTGAATAATTTACCTGCATTTCTCACTCTAAAAAAATAAGAAACATGTTTTAATAATTCTAACTGACTGGAAAAGGAGCCCTCTTATTATTGTAGGCTGTACTTGTTAGACCAACATCTTGAAACCGGTTTGGGCTGGTGTGTAACCATGAAAAATATTAAAAGTTGCCAATATGTAAACACAAAGGCAATGATTTGTAACGGTCCTGTTTTTGTATATATGCAGTCATAAACCAATGCCAATGGTTTTGCAATGCAGATTTTTGTCTGTATGGATAGCTTTAATGAAAGAAAATTCACCCTCAAGTCACTTGATAGCAAAGTTCCCAGTGAAAAGAATTCTGCTTTGTTCTGGAGAAAGATTGCCTGATGAGTTCTAGCATCTGATGAGCTGACAGTGAGAGGGACTCTCTCATTCACAGATATTTTCTCAGTCCCAAGCTTGAGTGGTTTTGTTTTGGCACAAGATGATAATCACTATCAGAATGAGAGGTTCACAGGCTGAGCTGGGTAGTGTGAGATAAATATGTGACATGAGATGAGATAAGAGGGGAACAATGCCTGGCATCAGAGGTGGTGGAAAATCTGTTTAAAGATGACTCCATAGGCAAGCTTGGAGGCCCTTGTACAGATGTTTTCATGTAGCTCTTTTGCAGCTTCCTCAGGATGAGTGACAGGAGTAAAAACAGTTTGTGTGGAGGTGGGAGCAGGTCAAGAGCTCATCCTGAATGTAGTCATGAACAATGGACACACCGATATGCAGGGGCACATGATAAATCCAGATCTATAACTGGGAGAAGACTTTTAGATCACACATTAATATATTCCCCTATTTCTCCACTAATGGATCTGCTATTCAGATTTCTAAGCTAGCAATCCAAGGACACCAAACCTGCTGCATTAAGTAAGGGAGTCAGAAAAGCACCGTGATATGATTAGGAACACAATTATGGAGGGTACTACAACAGAAGGTCAAGAGAATGGGAGCCAAAGCCCTGGAGATCTCCCAGAAAAATTCTTCACAACTATCACAAAGATGACAGAGCAGAATCATGTACCTGGAATAGATTGTCTTGGTCTTGAGGGTATCTTCTCTGCAGTTCCTCAGTGCTCTGGTAGACTCCAATCAGGAATAAAAACAAGGTCCAGATCATTTAATTTGATTTCATTTCACTTCATTTCATTAAGCTGTGCCCACCTCTAATTAATTTTTAACATGACAGATGTCATTATCTTTTTCATATGTTAAATTTGACCAAGAAAGAAGTTTTAGGTCAGTGCAGAGTCTATAATTCATAATCTAATTTATATCTTGTGCATAAGTAGGAATGCATCAATAAAGCCTGGGTTAAAAAAAATTGTCAGGACTTTTTTGGTGCAACCATCTACTGAAATACTAGATGAAATTTTCCTTCTTCTCTAGGTAACACTGATAGCACCTTTTTTTTGTGCTTAACATCTCTGAAAATTACAGTTATTATTCTATCAAAATCTAAGGTTTCCTTTATAACTAGGAAATTTTCCTATGTCATTGATCTAAATTCAAGTGAGTAAAGTAACTTGTGGCTAATATGGGCAGACACTGAAGGGCAAAAGAATTGAAGTCATGCTTTTGTGATGGTCAAAGTTGAAATTTAGTCAGCTGAACTTTTGAAAGATGGCAGACACTCTGGCTGAAATTCCAGATGATATATTAGGCTCAACAACCTCAAATTTTCCCATTTCCAAATTTAGTGATTTTACTAAAACTAAACAACAAACAAACAAAAAAGCATATAAATAATGCATGCTCTGAGCACTAGTGACTCAGAGTTAGGAGAATTATATATAGTAAATAAATCATAAGATAAAGTTTTCCTTTTTCTATTGGCAAATTGTCTTTTGAACAGCTGATAGTTTTCCTAGATTTATTTGAAATTAATCAATTAATAATTTATGTTATTAATTAATTGTAATATAATTATTTGGAAATCTGCAATAACATGGAATTATAGGGCCATGATTGCAAAATATTTCACTCAATTTATTTTTGCTCTTGGTTAGCTCTGCAAAATTTCAGCTACACTTTCCAAATATTCATCTGTGTAAATTTTAAAATCCTTTTACCTTAATACTCTTCAATATTTTCTTGTAAGTTTTATATACCAGTGAACATTTCGATAATTATTCTCTCTACTTAAACTATTTGTAGAAATCAAACAAAATAACACAAATATAAAGACTAAGTATTGAAAGAATATTTTCCAGGAAATAGTTTCGTGCTGGACTTTTAGTGACAGTGAATTTTTTAATAAGCTTTGCTTACTCCTGATACCCACACAAGCATGTACTCACTAAATGGTATTAACACTTGGCAAGGCAGTAAATGTGCAGGTTATGCTGTGACTCCTGATGGGAAGAGGAATATTACAGAGCTAAGGGATCAACAGAATGAGACTTCAATTCATTAGTTCTCCAGCAATCATTTCAGATGCTTAGTACCAGAACTCCCTGACTGACATTCAGCATTCATTGAAAGACAATTTGAAGTCAGAAAAGGTATAAGAAAAGGTAACCTACATGGCTACAGGAATAAAACAGTTGCCTTGAGAGGAAAAATAAAATATGCCTTTTGGAGAGAAGGCTAATGGGAAATACAAATGAGGTTTATATAATCATGATGATGGCATAAGATCAATGAGAATTGTTATGTAGAAAATTCCTAAAATCTGGAATCTCAGAGCTCAGAATCTCATAAAAGATCATATAAAACAGATGAAAAAATCTATTTTTTTATTGAATAGGTAATGAACTTTTAAATTGTGTTGTCACAGGAGACTGTGCAGACAGATAATATCAGTGTTTCAAAATAGATCAGACTAAGAAACTGGAGAGTATATGCAGGCATATATGCTCTATTGCATATCCATATGTATCATGCATTCAACGGCTGTGAATCCCAGGAGAGGAAAAAGGCAGGTGGCCAAATTCACATGTTCTGACTAAACACCATCCCCCACTGCCAGTGTTAGAGGCAAGGTGGGGTGTAGGAAACTGGCCTCGCTCAGGAGAATATTTATCACAGTCTTGTAGAATCTGAAACTTTTCTAGTACATTCACTTTCTGTTTCTTAATTTCTGCTCAAACTAAACATTGGTTTCCTATGCACTATCAATCATTTTCTTGTGATTAGGTAGCATGAGGCAGAGGTTATAAAAATTTCAACACCTTCACAGAGTAGAGCAAAGCTTTATAACTGTATATGGTCCTTAAAGATCCTTTAGGGATTTACTGGGGCATATTCATTCCACATCCCCCCTCCCCATATGAACTCTGTAGAGTTTCAGCGTCTCACACGACCAGATCTCTAGATGTTAAGCTTTTTATTTATGAAAGATGAAGTATTAGCTTTGTACCATGAGAAATTTCTGTCTTAAGGGATTATCTAGTTTTGTGCTTTGTTTGCTGGACATGGGAAGTGCACATGAACAAGTCTTAACCAGTGCTGGTGCACTGATGTAGCTCTGCCTGCAGTAGCAATGAATGATACTGAAATGTACCTTAAAAGCATGGTCAGCTCACCTGGAAGTTCTTTAGAAAAAAAAAAACATGTGGTCAAAAATAGTAAAAATATTTTTTAAGACCAAAAGAGTCAGAGCAAGCTCACTCTTACATGGGTATTTAAAGAAAAACGTCTTTCCAGACTCCATAGCTGACAGTCTCTCCCGTGGCTGACAGAGAGAAAAGAGACAGTTTTTCTTTCATGCCCTATACTTTCTTCCTCATGACATAAACTGGAAAAACAGAGAATAACGGACAATTTTCTGCTACCCATTTCTCTTGTGACAGCGGAAGAATATAAAAGGGGCTCTTAGAGTGCCATTTATTCAGAAATCTCTTCATTTATAAAAGCAACACAGATTTCACAAAATCACATACTTCTGAGCTGAACAGATAAAACATTTTCCACTTTACATAACAGTGAGGATCTGATTACACTGTTTTGTTTATTTGTCTGTAAATAGTACCAATGACTAAGTATTCAGGCTGCAATAAAACAAAGTTCCCTTCCCTCCTTAGCTGTATATGCTATCATGGTATCTTTGTTGGTGAAGCCCTGAATGCAAACCTGCAGCAGCAACACTTCAACACAATTCATGCAGTCACATAAATTCAGTTTCTTGTCAGAGAGAGGTTTTCAGTTTCAGGCATGCATTTGGGCTATGAAGCAATTTAGATGATCTCTCCCTGTTTATATTTCTTCAGAGTGACATAACAAACTTTCAATACAGAGGTCAAGCATCAAAGGCAGTTACAGGTTGTTGGCATTCATTTGTCTTCTGGGTACAAAAGAGAACACTTATTCACTTTGAACATTGAAGAGCTGAAAGAAGACTCTAAATCACTGTGTGTTAGAGGCTAGTTCAAAGAGCATGGAGTATAACACCATACTACTGGTCTATAAATGGAGGGAAGTACATAGGGAGAGAAAAAAGCTTTAATAACAACCCATGAAAAACCCACAGTGTGTACAGAGCTGCTGTTACAAGTGTGAGAAAAGAAATTTAACAGGATAAGAACTTATACTGAAATTTTAAGAAAACGTATTAAATAGAGATTAAGCTGTGACTTTATGCAAAATATTATCTGATTTACCCCAAATCTTACTATAATCATGCTTCACAGCATGTAGAAGAATGAAGCAATTCTTTGTAATGCTACTTCCTCTCTGGTAACTCTCCTTACTTGTCACCCTCCTTATTTGTCACCATCAAGAAGGCTCCAGGCAGAACTAGAGAAGCAGTTATGTGAGAAATTAGTACTGAAATCTAAATGCCTTCTAGAATCTGGGTGATTTTGGAGTTCTGTGAATATGAAAGAGGCTTTTCAACATGGCTGAACTGAAATTTAGAATTAGAATTCTAAATTCTGATTTAGCTCTTATCTAATTAGATGCCTAAATTTCATTTTGGGTCTAGGATAAAAGGTTTTCAGATGCTTCCTTTTTTTTTCTCTAGTGTTCTCTGTTCTTCATAATCTGGCACACAAAGTAGCTCTAGAACTAGAACTTATGGGGTTTTTTGGAGGTAAACAAAACGCTTGAATCTTTATTTCAATGAAATATAGATAAATATATTCTTCTGACCTTAAAGTCTACTACTATCTCTATATTTATGACTCTATAGTTGTGGCTGTGAGCCATTTTTATAGCTATAAATATAGCTATTATTTTTATATATAATACAGCTATTTTTGAGGCCATAATCAAGTCCTTCTTTCAGAAATATTGCAATTTTCTCCAGAAATATTAAAGTCTGAGCTTTGCCAAGGAAATCTTACTATTAAAAATTTATTCACTGACTCAGACTAAGCCCCATGTAAGTTCTTGTGTAGTTCCTGCATTTTGATTATACCTATTTTGAGAACTAAAGTGTTACTTTGAAGCAATGCATCATGAATATGTGAATATACCCTTTGCTCATGGCTGAATTCACCTTTGAAGAACGTGAAAACTATTATACCAAAGAGAATCATAGAATATATTGGGTTGGAAGGGATCTCTAAGATTTGAACTGTCAGTCTTAGATCATTCAGTTGAATTCTTTGCAACGAGCAGGGACATCTTCAACAAGATGCAAAACTCATTTTTCCTAGTATATTCATACTTATATATTTATTATTAAAACATATATGCATTCCTAACATATTGCTAACAACACATATAAATTCAGAGCATACTTATATGGGATTTCCACATAATACAACAGGCATTTTTGTGTCTGGAAGACAAAAATTGTAATATATGAATGCCCCCTGTTCTTCTTCCTCCTTCCCTTAGCTTTTTTATCTGAGCTGATGCCATGTGATGTGGTTTAACCATCCATTTGGTCATTTTGGGCCAGCTAACCCAGCTGTATCCCCTCCCAGGGGCCTTCAGATGGAGGGGGAATGTTGGAGAGTGCTGTTGCTGTGCCAGGCCTGCTCAGTTATCAGCCCTGGTGAGTTATCAATACCTTCCCAGCCACTAGCACAGAGCAGAGCTTGGTGAGGGCTGCTGCGGGGAAATGACCTCCAGCTCAGCCAGAGCCAATACACCAATGGACCAAAAGAGAAAACGAAGGTATCTAAGACAGAAAATTGTCAAGAGCTCAAAGGTGAAGGTCTGAAATCATAAAAGCAAAGTCTGTTGAATAGTTCAGCTCTACAACTCTTGAATGTTGGCACCCAGCTCCTGGATTGGAATTTACAAGGCCAAATACAGTTGTTGAAACTACTAAACTTATAAATTTATTAGACAAACTTAAGTTAATGGATTTGGATTCATAGTAAACAGTATGTTGAGCACAAATGTATTTAAACTATCTCATAAGAAACAACAAAAGAAGGAATTGTCTAAAACTCAACCTTCTCCATGGAAGCCTGTATCACTGATTTGTCACCCAGGCAACTTTTGCATAGAAGATTACTGGGTCAAGCTCTTGCCTATGAAATGGAAAATTTCTTCCTCCACTGAGAGGTTTTTACATATTTATCTACATTATGCATGTATATAAGTATAATATCAGTAATCTCATGTTATGGATAAAAATTTTGGTCTTTAGAGAAACATTGCAGTTTTTAATGCAAAATTAATAAAGCAAGAAGAAATGTGAGACAAAACAAGCATGGCCTGGCTAAGTAGGCAATAATTTGGTTTGAAAAACAAATTTTGAAGTTTGAAACATATAACAAAGTCAATTGCCTGTATTTAAAAATGTAAAGTGCTGAAATGCACTTGTACATTGGTTCACTTGGTTCTCTAGTCGTATGTGGTAGGACAGTCCCTTCACAAGGGTGCCATCTGCATTCTGCCTCAAAACAACTGGAGCACTTCTCAGTGTTAAAATGAACAGTTCAGCAGCCAACATAGCAGAAACCACAATATAAACGCTAAAGAAAAGCCACAAGCAGGAATATGTATGTATTTGTAACAAAACACCTATGGTGGAAAACTTGCTTGCACAAAGAGAATATGTAAAATGTTTGGGTGAATAGAATTGATCACAATTTGCCAAGGTGCCAAGGGAAGAATATTAGTTTGTGAAACATCTCAAGTCCTATAGAGTTAAATCATAACAACTGAAAAAGATTTTAATCTCATGCTTCAAGGAATAAAGAAGTTAGGCTGCTTGTCCAAAGATATAAGCATCTCACAGGAAAAACCATTCCATCCTATGTTAGAGAATGCAAATCAAGTTTAATAGGCTCACAGCTCTGGAAACTATTGCATGAGGAGAGAAACAAAGGGATATAAACTCTATAATTGGTCACTGTAGGTGAAAAAAAAACCCAAATAGATCTCTTGAATTAAAGAAAATAAATGTATCTATTGTTATAAAGCAGGAAGGGAAAGGAAAATCTGGGGAGAAATGGTTGGCATCACTTTTCTAAGTTTGAGCAACCAGGGTGGTTCAAGTGGAGTGCTTAAAAAATGGGACATCTGTTCAACATTGCCATGAAAACCACTATTTCTTTAAATTTATTTATATACAACATCAATGACATTTCACAGCAAAATACAACATTTCCTGCTCTAGAACTTATGTTAAGGTCTAAGGAAATGATTTGAGAAAAGTGGTAGAAGGCTGTGACTGGTGGCTTAAGACAGATTTGCAAAGAGCAACAGCAGTCAAGAAGTGTGAGTAATAGAAGTAACAGTTCAGAAAGAGAAGTGAATAAACTGTATATGCAGTTAGCAGCATAATCTGAGCCAACCCCCAAATCTGTCCTCCAGCAATTATGAAAGGGTCATGCAGACTCAATGGAATGATGAAATACATAGAAAAATATATGTTTAACCTCTTTGAACCAGCAGCCAGAAAAATACAGTACAATGATGCTAGATAGTTTAAAATTCTTAATGAAGTGTTAAAGGACCTGGAGGGATAATGAAATACCCTAACATAGAGGCAATATAATAGTAAATGAAAATCAAGACAGCACATATTTAAGGAGGACAGAGACATAATGCAAGCAAGTTTTTACCATCTTACAATATGGTACTGGACCAAAAGAAGAATCCCACAGCCCCCTGGACTAGCACAGGACACCTAGAGTCCTGATGTTTAATTTCTTTGTTTAACAGACTGGTTATATATATTCAAAACATTACAGAACCTTAATATGGCTCATAAACTTCTGTTATTTTTGTACTTGATTTCTAAGAGAAGAGGTGAAATACTGGACTTAAAAGAGATTTTAGCGAGAAGTTGAAGCTATTATCTCATGCTGAGACTTCTGCTACATAACATTGATTGGTTAGAAAAAAAGACCCTGTCAGCTTGTTTTGCTAAGAATGATTTCTGAACAAACATAGCTTTCCCATACGAGTTGATAGTTTAAAAATAAGAATATATCTTACTACATACAGTTTTCTACAAATGAAGTAGTGACATTAAACTCAGTAGTTGTTGGCTTATTTAAAGTTGACTTCTTAACATGGTATCTCCAGTCAGTATGACAGGACAGAGTTAAGAGCTTAGCAGTAAAATTCAAATATTTGCCATTTATACAGGAAAAAAAATAATGGTAGGTTGAATCATTCCCAAAATGAAACTCATAATAATTCTGAGCAAATGACTGCTTTTAACAGTTATTTACTCTATTTTATAGCACAATGTTAACCTAAGCCATAAAACATAATGACTTGGACTGCAGAAGTGGCAGCACTTTTTAATTTTCATTCCAAAAATACTAATACATACTGTTTGTAACTTTTGCTTTAGTGCTTTGTATTTAATGTGCAGGAATTTGTTGTAAATTGCTATAAAAATTGGAATTAATTTCTAAAGCAAAATAAAAGCAAATTATTTCCTTCTGAAGCCCTCAACCATCTCCTGGACCCATAAAATAGTTTCTTTTATTGAACTGCTCATGAAAAATGTAATGTTTTTCCAAAGCAACATTCTCTGCAGTGATGTGCCAAGTGATCTGATCATAATGAGGGAGCTGGGTAACCATGGAGTTTGTTTTCATCTACTTCATAATTACATTGCTTATAGTTCATGTTTTTAGCCTGCAGCTACCACAAAAACTTTTTCAGCTTGTCTGACTGCCAAATCAGTTTTTCTGTCCTTGTTCTCCACAGCAGCCGTGGCTGGTTGTAGCCTTTCTGATGGGTATCTAAGTGGTCTCAGGCATAACACCTTGTGCCTAATTGAAGCTAAAGTACTGTACAAGGTGAAAATCAATGTGTGGAGAGGAGAGAGAGTGATAGAAGCTGTCAAATGCCATTTCTGACAAGCACTTTTGGCTGTAAAGGAAACAGGTCTGTCATAAGATGGAAAACTGTGGTCCCAAGTCTTTGTTTACTAGGTGTTCTCATTCTCAGCCCCCTAAGAAAATTAACTAATTGAGCCACTTTGTTTATTATTTTTTTTTAATTAGCAGAATCACAGAAAAATTTGAGTGACAGAAGCCTTTACTCAGAGAACTGCTGAGAAAGAAAGGAAGAACTAAATTTCTCAGAGATTTTTGGAATACAGTGAAGAAAACAAGAAGCAGGGAAAGATGACTTTCTAGATTCACTTCTAACAAACAGGAGACAAGTGGATTAAAATTGGAGGATGAAAGGCACTTCTGATGGACTGCCAACAATATGACAACATTCATTAGCAAAGACGAAAGAGAGTGAAATCAGAATATTAAGACCAAAAAAATATGTGAAAAGCAGACTCCAATAAGCTTTGTAAGTATATTTTTGTGGAAAATAAACCTGATAGGGTAAAAAACTGGGTTCTGAAAATTTAGCTATTGTTTTTAAAATTGTATAAAGGGCACAAGTGTAAATTATAGTGGCAGATGAAAGATAGAAAGTGAAATTGGTCATAATGAGTTTTTCAATCGCTTAAAATTTAAGAATGAAGAATAGAGATGTAGAAATCAGGTAATTTATGAAGAATCTTAAAAGAATAGTTGGAGAATGAGGAAAAGAATAGAAGAGCCAAAGCTCAAAGCAATCACTGCTGGCAAGAGATGTGAACAGAAAGAATACCAGCAAAAGGGCTGGACACCTCCCAAGAGACAAGGAAGCTCTCAACACATGATATCAAGAAACTGAAAGTAAATCTAATGTCTTTTTTGCTCGACTCTTCACTAAAAGGTCAAGTTCAGTCAAATAGGCAATACAGTAAATGCTCATGACAAAAGAATGAGTCAAGCTATAGAAGGATAAAAACAAGCCTGAGATTGCTAAAAATATTTATACACTTGTAAGTCAGCTGTACATGCCCATTTCCACTCCAAGACACGTAAAAAAATAATTTCACTAATGACAGAGGCATAAGAAGTCCTTCTGGAAAATTTGTGACAATAAGTGAAATTCCAGAAGACTAATATAGCAAAAATAACACCCACTTTTAAAAGTGCAGGAGAAAAATAAAAATTACAAGCAGTCGTCTTAACTTCACTGATACAAATTAATTAAAAATTTGTTGAAAGAGGCAAGATAATATGGACACAAACAAAAGCCAGCATAGTAGTCAAACATATCTAATTTTCTTCCACAAGTTGAGGAACATTTGTGTGTGGAAATACAACATTTTCATGTCAATAAAATGCAAACACTTTTTAAACTGCAAACCAGGGGACAGAGTGTGCTGAAATGTTTTGGACAATTGACTTTCACGAGTGAATCAGGTGTTAGAAATTGTCAATTTCCAACAGTAAAGCAGCACTCTGGAAGAGGTAAATAGGTGGCCTATCCCAGAATATGCAAGGCCTGAGCCAGCATGGGCTCTTGTTTCCAGCGAAGGGCATTGACCACACAAGTAGAAGGCAAGGAAGAGCAGTAGCAGGTCTGAGAGAGGTTACTTACAAAGAATGTTTGAAACATAGGGGTAATCTAGTTTGGAGGAAATATACAGAGTGGAAGCATCTGATGTGCAAATGTGATACAAAAAGGGAAATAAGTTGTTCTCCGCACTGAGTGTGGATGGGGTAGAAATTAAGGATTTCAACCGGGAGATGAAATTAAGCTCCAGACTAGGAATATAACTTCCTTGTGGGAAGACTAGACAAGAGCAGGAATGGACTTCCCAGAGAGACATTAGAAATCTTGGTTTTTAAAAGCAGGTGGGGCAGACATTTTCAACACCAACATGAGATCAAGGAAATGGACTGTATTATCTCATTTTCCTTGTACATCTACCTGCCTGACTGCTGAGGGAAGGGCTAGAGGGAAAGACAAAACGAATTCAAGGTGGAAACACTTATTGGGAGGACTGGATACAATTCACCACTCTGTAAAAAGTGAATACCAGGTCTGTGTAACATGAAGGTTTCCCCAATGTCCCCCAGATTAAGTGGTGCTTAAGTGCTCTCCTGGAATTACACTGTAATCACTGATCTTCTGAACAGGAACCTTCCTGTCTCTTCCAAAACAAAGTGAACCAAAACCTCTGAATTGCTCTTGTTGTTTCAATTTAATCTTGTTTACTGTATTATTGCCAGGAACTAACCAAAACCAAAGCTCCACTGTATTAAATATTATATTAGAACAGAAGAATGAATAGTTCTTTCACCAGAAGGCTCACAGTTCGAAGGTAGATGCAATTTATTCTTTCTGCATTCTTTTTTTTTTTATCTTTGAGATCGCTGAAGAAATGCAAATATGTGTTCTCAATATAGATATATTATATTTCAAATTTCAAGAAAAATTACTTTTTGTCACCCTAATTTTCAATGCTTACAGTTTTCCACAATAAGCATTCTAAAAGTTGAACTGTTTGAGGGCTATTTTAAATAGGTTGGGATTTGAGGGTTTTGAGATTCGGGGGTATTATTATTTTAAATGCTTCTTTATGTAAAATGTCTTTGTAGTTGGAAAAATATTCTAATAATTTGTAGTTACCAGTACTCAAGAAGTGAACTAAGTCCAACAGCTGTATGAAACTAGAAATTGTTTGTCATTTTTGAATTACATAACCTGTATCTTGTCTTTCCGGTCTGTATCTGATTTTGTAATCCAACACAGTTTTAATCCAGTCCAAATGTCATTCATGGCTATCGTCAAACATACCATATATTTAACGTGAGCTAAAGAAAACAACAACTCACATATTGTATGAAGTAACTTTATGGGTTTTGAATCTCTTAAACTTAATTGTTTTATGTCAAAGTTTTTCAAAACTTTCCACATACTTTCAAATTATTGGAGCAGTTTTGCTATGTGGTTAGCACTTTCAAGTATATTCTTTCAACATAGTTTTGCTGGAGCATGGAGGGAATGAAAGCAACATCACAGCATTAGAGAAAAGAGGCTCATGGTATAATGTATTTGGAGTGTGAATTAAACAAATATGCAAATGTTGTGTGGCCTTTTCTAGACAACACATCACAAAATCATATTATGTACACGACTTTTGTATCATAGTAGATGAGAAAATGTCTTTAAAAAAATTAAAATTAACTATTGCTAAATATGGGATTTGTGTTATAAATATCATTGTACTAATACAAGGGTTTTTTTTCCACTGTGTAGATTGTCTGTTTGAAGAACTATGATGTTATACTATTTCTTCAAAGAAATATCAATTTATGACATCTAAAGTCGGTGTTGATCTAACCTTCAGACTATAAAGTTTACTTTAAAATAATTGTTAGCATTTTCCCATTACAGACAGTGATTATCTTAGGCTAATATCACTCAGCAAATTTCATAGATTTTTGTATTTCACTTACAATTTTGTTCTTTTAACAGTGTGTTGAAGCTGCATTTACTGTATCTATTGATCTCTGAACTTTATGTTGTTTTTCTCCTGTCTTTTTCTCCATCCCCTTTGTAATAAGCAAATTGAATTTCTGCAAAATTCTAAATGGCTATTTTCTTTTTGTGAAGCTTTGTTTGTGACTCTTTCTCTTCGTCTTTACACTTTCTTTCAGATTTTTTTTTCTTATAAAAGGGTTAAATTATCAATACATTTATTCTGGGTAAAGTTATTTGGCTTTAAGCATATACATACTCAGCTTTAGTAGACCAGTTAATTAACCTAAACCACTGTGCTTATTTTCACCTTCTTTGTTGAGTAAGAATGGACTGAAACATTTGTGTAAAGTTTGGCTGTGTATTTTCATTATTTTTTGAAGCAGGCTATGTGTGCAAATTTAACCAAATGGGTAACTGTTTATTTTTTGAAGCAGGCTATGTGTGCAAATTTAACCAAATGGGTAACTGTTTACAATCTAAAAATTTAGTTTTCCATAGTAGCATCTATGCAACTAAACCCATAACAGTAAAAAAAAAAAAAAAAAAAAAAGCCTCACAGTGAGATATATCTGGATTTATGCAGAGCTTGAGTTAAACTCAGTAATACATCAGAGCCATAGAAGACTCTCCTCGTCATGTTTAAAACTATTACTAATAACATGTACCTAAAAATATTAAATGCAGTTTTCATGAATGTTATGTATTTGATGGAATATGAAAATAGGCAGTATCAATAAAAGTATAACTTGAAGAAAAGCTTAGCAATTTAAAAAAAAATGTTTCAAGTGGAATTTCAAATTATTTTTTTTTTTTATTTCCACATTCAACACTGCAAAATCAGAAAATATTTTTTAAATTTATATTGCATTTGATTGGTAGCTTAATTTGAAGGACTGTAATTTAGTGGGTTCATTACCTTACAATGAGCCCATTAATCCATGTAATTAATTTACAGGGCTGAAAATCTGACCAAAGATTGTTGTAATAAAAATGAGGCAGCAGTTTTCCCTCATTTGACTTAATAATTTTTAAGGTCTCTAAAAATTTTAAAATGCACATATTTTGTATTATATAATAGATTATCTAATATTATAGTTTGTAATAGTTGTAGATTTAAACATAAATTTTAGTAATTTACAATATTTATGTTTTCTTTTGAAATTTGGGAAACATATTTGTGCAACTTTTCCCCTTGGCTTAGATATTCTTCAAAGATACTACAGTTGAAGTGGCATGGTCCAAAATCTGTTTCCACATTATAGCAACTAAAAATGAAACAATATTATTGCTTTCTTTATGCAAATGAGAAGTGAAATAGACTTGAGATTATTTAGATACACACATAAATCAGACAGGCTAAACAAAGTAAGCTTTGCTTTGCACAGATGTGACAGCCAGATGTGGATCTGCTTTTTATTTCATAGCTGTAGTCTGTACTGGATTTAAGTTATTTCCTGAAAAATAAGGCATGCACTCAAAGCTGAAGCATCACTAGTTGCTTCAGGTCAGTGCTTGTTTTTAGCAGGGATCATTTCTCTGTTTGGACTCTTTTTCTCTGGGGAAGAGGTGAAACAGTAATTTTTGTTTCGGGGCTTTTCTTTTTTTTTAAGAGCTCTTAAGAAAGGCCAGCAGATTTAATGGCATCCAGGTAGTGGAATCAGTCTTTAGTTTCTGCTTGTTTAAAAGATTTATTCAAATTATTAAATAGTTTTTGGCAAGGGGTGCAAAATGTTTTCACTGTAACAGATTTGTTTCTATACTACATTAAGTTATTGCTCTTTCAAGCCAAAATTAATATATATCCCAGGATGGTCATGTTTTAGTGTAGAGAGAGTGTATTATTGGCAGGGTCCCTTGGCAGAACAGGAAGCCTTCATGTTTTTTTGTTCTATGCAGTTGCTAATGCCTTCTCTAGAATTAAGATACCAATGTTTTTCCTTGGCATGCACATTCATCCTGTTAAAGGTAATTGGTGAAATGCTGTCCTCAGTTATGTAGTCATGATCTCCAAGAACTTTGTGCCAATTTTACTGGAAGCGATGAACAAAAAAAAAATCTAAAATCTCCAATGTGATCGCCTGTATGAGATTCAGGAAAAGTGCTGTAATGTCTCTGTACTTTGTACAGTCCTTATTCCTGTTGCCTTGAAAATGAATACTCCACATCTAGTCCCTTGCTCTAAATCTAACTATGCCTATTCTAAATTAGTCAAAACCATCTAGGTGCTTGATAGTAGGAACCCAGGATACTGGTGCTTTCACAGAAAAAAGAGTAGTCAAACACCCTCCACTTGCAATTGTATGAAGCAGACAGATAACCTGAAAATGTAGTGATTCAACTTTGTTTAGGCTTTCCAATTCATCTGCTTTCTCTGGGCTTTCCTCTATACAGATACTGATTTTTCTGGATTGTCTGACGGCTACTAAGCAGTCATTAGCTCTGAACCTCACAGCTCTGCCTTGCTGTAAAGTTGAGTGTTCTGATGCAATGGGTAAAGAGTGTATCAAACTGGGTTATGCTCACCAGGAGTTAGGCACTCTGAAGACCCTCTTTCTCTTCTGAGACCAGCACACCTATATCTGTGGAGTTAACTGGAAAACATTAGTTCCAGTCCTTTCTCCCATATGTTCTAAACAAAAGGTCTGCTTGGTATGTTTTTAGACTTTCAAGGCTTTCTCTAAGCGTAGCCAATACAAGTTATATAGGCTTGTAAATTTTGATTCTTTTTAGGGGTTTATGACTCCCACCAATCTATATGGAAGTAATTTGGTAAGTAAGAATAAGATCAGCTCTCTTTGTCCCTTTATAAAGAGATATTCTTGAAAGAACACATAGTAATGCTGTCAGCTAGACCAAGGATATAAATACCGTGGTTTCTACTCTATTAGAAAGTAACATGGGCATGAAGCATGATCCAGCTGTCTTGGAGTTTTCTGCGCTCAGAGTATCTGACTGCAGTTTTAGATATCGCCGTGAATTAAAAACCCATACCTATAAATCATCTTCTTCAGTTGCAGTATTCAGCATATAAAACCAGTTTTAAGGGACGAGGCCTTTCCAGAGAAGACCTTGTTCTTCTTCTGTTTTTACATTTTTTTTCTATTTTCTTTTCATCATTTGATGAACCTTAATGCAGGTCAGCTATCTACCTGGTGTATATTTCATATTTTGTTTTTGTTTGGTATTATTATCTTGGATAATGTGACTAGTTCCTGCTAATCTGGAAAAGAGAATAAAAATAGGCAGATGTAGTTTGCTTATTTGGGCAGACAGGAGGTTAGCGAGTAAAGAAATGTTGGCATGGGAGAGTTCTCAAGAGTAATGACTCAGTATTAATTTAAGAACAGACTTAGAGAGTGGTCAGTTTACAATTTATAATCTGTCTGAATAGATGGGCCTGCAAACCTACACTACTTTTGCTGTGTTTTTCCAAAAAGTTGTTTGTCCTGGAACATGGTAAAAGGGCAAATCCTGGCTGTAGCCCATCTAGAGTGGTACTCTGGTAAACAAGTGTCTGTTGTTTTGTCATCACAAGAATTACAGGACTCTTTTTAAAAGTCTGTTTATTGAATTTATAATGTTAAGTTCACTTTTAAAAGTCAACTTAGGTCTCACATAAACAAGGTAGCAAAAATGCAATCCTATTTAGTAATACTGCTTCTTGCTTCAGTCCATCACTTGCATTTATTTGCACCATGATGAACAATCTCCTAAATTTATCATCTCATAAATCAAAAATTGAAAACTTTTTTTGCATTTCAACATCAAACATTCAGGGTAGGTAACAAATGGCAATCCTGGATGACGCTGAATATTTTGATTTTGGGTTTGTGCTCAAAATACAAAATTTCAAAATCCAAACTTCAGAGAAAGATCTGACTGGCTAGAAAAAGGTGTACTTTAAATAGAAAATGTGGTTGGTTAAAGTCACAGTATTTTTGAGAAAGACTACATGAGCCCTCTGTAGATGTCTTTATAATGAGCCTCCACATTAATTTTAAGAAATCAGTATGATGTGCTGCTTGCAGATTATAATGTAATTCTGTAATACAAATTAGATCAGCTTTGAATGTCTTTGAAATGTAGTGTGTTAAAAATGGTATGTACAGGTTAAAAGATACAGATTCAGAACACCGGGATTTACATGAAATTATCACACATGCTTTGATAGAGTCCTAGACTGATTCAAAAGAGCAAGTTTCATATGAAGCTGTCTCATTTTCTTTGATAGCCACCTTGATCTTTATGCAGTCATCTATTAATTATATTACAGATAAGGTAAATAAAAGTGTTGAAATATTGAGATCACAGCCTCCTTTTTTCTTGTGAAGACTAAAGGTATGCTTCTATGAAGTCAGTGAGCAACAGGGAATGATAAAGGTATTCTTTAACTGTCAGACAGTATTTATTTTGACACGTGACTGAAAGATCTAGAGTTCAATAGCTAAGAGCATAACTGAAAGGGTAAAACTTATATGTGATCTAGACCAAAGGTACTATAAGACAGTCTATGAATTTTCCAGGGTCAATGCACTGGATAACACTATGAAGGTTTTCCAGGTGGAATTTTATATTTCATTTAGGTCTCACAAGACTATGCTGTAAGCCTCATCCTGCCATGTGCTGATCATGCCATACAACTGTCACCAGCACCACTCTGCATTCCAGCTTGTTTTGTCTCAGGTTTGGCCTCTCTGATTGCCTCACACAAACAGCTTTAAAGCTTTAACCCTGTTAGTTCTAGAGGAGTCCATCATGCTTAGTACAGACTAAACATAGGAAATTTGCTTATTTTATCAGCATTCAGGATTTAGAAGTGTGGATTTTGAATGTAGAAAATTTCCAACATTTTTAATTTAAAGGCAGAAATATTTAGCTAATAAGCTGCAGTGTCACTGTTACACAGATGTCACTGCAGAATACTCTGTCTCAAGAAATTGGCTTACCTGCTTACTCTAATTCAGAATTTTTCAAAAGCAAATTCCTTTGCTTTCAGTAAGCCTTAATAGAAATGTCTAACCTATAAAAGGTATTTATCAATGTAGCGATGGAATATTCAGCTGAACTAAATGCCTTTGTTCACCTTAATATTAAATTCCAGTGTCCTGCTCTCTGCAGATACAGGTAAAAGAACCTGACATGAAAAAAAAAAAAAAAAGCAATCAAACCACGTGTATTTCTGTTAGAACAATAGCTTGATAAAAACAAACATACAAGTCCCTATACAAAACCTTTGTGAGTGCCATAGGTTTAATTCAATTCTTTGCTTTTATAGACATTGACATTGTCTGAAGACTACTCAAGAGGTCTTCTTTATTTTTTTATTTTTCTTTAGGAGATGTCCACATATATTTAAATTTAAAGCTGATATTGCTAACATTGCATGATATGGCTCACTGTGAGATCATCAAAAGTTAGTTACTACACCTCTATCTCCACTGATATGCTAAAAATGTGAACTAGCAATATGCTCATAAAGCACTCTAGATTGCTGCATTAATTATTGGTGCATTTCTTCTTTAAGGGATTCTTTTCCTAGTTCTGTATGTTTCAGTCATAATCTTTAAAGGGTTTATTGTCCAAACATGCATATCATTCCTACCTCCATTGATGATATTTATGCTATAAACGTATGAAGAGAGAAAACAGTCCCTATGCTTTTAAAAGTAGTTTATATAAATATTGCAAGAAGAAAACTATTCAGAACCCTGTCCAATATTTTTCTGTACTAAAGTTCTTTTGTAAACTCACTTTGTAGTCAAGACAGATGAGTCTTTTGTAAGTTTATTTTTCTCAAACCAAGGAATGCAATTAGGTGACTTTTATCTAAAACATAAATCTGCTGACTTGCTGCTAAAGTTTTGTAAAATGAGGAGGTAAGCAATGGTTACAGAAAGAATTTCCTAGACTACAATTGTATAAGTGCTTATTCCTAATTTTGTGTTTTTCTCTACAGAATCATTATGTGCGAAAATCATGTGAAGCATACAGTGGCTATAGACAAACTGAAGAGAGTGTGGAGAATGGAACTAAAGAGAGATGAACCCAAATTCCCTGAAAAAAAAAATGATAGCTATAAAAACATTATGCTTCTTGTAGGATGACCAAGTGATATCTTCTGCTAGATAGGTTTTCATCAAAGCCAATGTTATGCTATATGTATTAAGATCATTGGTACAAGACAAAGAGTGGTAACATCTGTGCATGAAAAAACAGTGATTTAATGTAGCAATGTACTAATGTAGAGAAGGAAGCTTATTAAATAGATATGTATGTTTTCCATAAACCAGAACTGGATTATTGCCAAGAAAGGATGAGCACTTTGGCTATAAGAATGTAGCTTCAGCAGGTTTTCATTCATAAGCCAGGTTTACTGCAAAATACATTTTCTACTGGGTATGAATGTTCTTTGCTCTTCTGGCCTTTGCGTGATTAATCTGAAATTGTCAAAACTGAAAAGTGATGTGTGCTTATAAGTCATGTGTATGCTTGACGTTTTTGAAAACTACATCCTGAGCTATGTATCAGACCACACAAGGTATGCTTTTATGGACAACTTCAAAATATCCAAGACTTTGTTATGCAGATTTACCTTTTTTGGTTGTTGGGTCTTGTTAAACTTTCTCAGGGGTGGGGTATTGGGAGGAGGATTAAAAAAACCCAAAAAACTATTGTCATAGACCTTGTGTCATGCCAGTATAAATAATTTTCAGACGCTACTGTAGCAGAAAAGTAACACATTATTTTTACTGAATATGTCTATTATAAAAAAGTTAAATCATTAATTTATTATCACCTCTGAAAAAACTTACATATCTAGTAATTCATATATGCACGTCACCTGTTGTTTGGGTCCTTGGGGTTATTATTTAATTGTTGTTTTTTCTGATTTGGTTTTTAATTGTTAAAAAAGAAGTTATCTCTAAGTCTGTCTCTAGCTGGAGACACTGGAGTTGCAGCCAAAATCTCTTTTGATGTTCTAAACCAATCTTTGTCCTTGCAGCTGTGATAGCTGGCCCTGGTGTGCTACTTGCTGATGTGCACAGATAGGAAACTTGTGATAACATCGTGAGAGTCATTAGAGAGGGGCTGACATCAGGTGACCTCTTCTAGGTGGCAAAGCAATTTTTAAGTAGAACACCAGCCTTCAAGGGCAAGTCGCAGATGAGCAGGACAGGGATTGTTTTTCCTGGTTCATTGTTTGTTTGTTTTTTTTTTTTACTTCAGTACCTTTTTTCTACCTTTTACAACCAGTTTTGTCCATCTTCTAGGGCCTATATTGAATGATAAGAAAAATCCAGTGATTTCACTTGGATTTACTGTGGCTGAACTATTTAAAATGTAATGTTGGAGTATTTTTTAGCTTTTATACTGAGATTTTATCTTTAGTATCGTTTTCTTCCATTATGGGTAGTTTCCATGTTAAATGTAGGTATACCACACATTAATATATTACAGAGAGTATTTTTAAAGATAAAGCTAACAGTTACTTTTTTTCTGCTTGGTTAAAAACTGTCTGCCCTTGTTTGAAAAAAAAAATAGGTGTTTTCTTGCAGGAAAATCTATAACCACAAGACTAAAAGACACAGCAAAAGTAGACTATCAGAGATCAGCTGGGGAAATCTGAGACAATGTTGGGCATTGACAAATAATTAGAAGAGCTTGATTTATCATACATTTTGAAAGGTCACTCACCCTGTGATAATAGAGACTGACACTTCAGACCCTGGCTTCCTCTTCCAGATCCTATGTGTCTGAACAAATCCAGCAGTGTAACACACCAGTGGCCACTCAACAGCTGTTTGTACATCAGACCAAGCCTCATCTACTCCTTAGCACACCCTATTCCAAAGCTTCAGTGTATGCACCATTACTGTAAATGCTTTTCAATGCAAAAGTAGGTTTCAAAAGGAATTTTAAACCATCTCGTAATGCATGTATATCTGTAGTACACAAATTAGACAGGAAATAGTTGCACCACCTTTTCTGGTAAATCTACAGAATATCAATTTAACGCAAAAAAAAAAGAACATTGTTGCAGCAAGTGCAGGTTCATTCAGAGCTGATTAGAAGGTAGAAATTCTACACAGAGCCATCCATTAAAATTATGCCATTTTTACAATTATTAATACTTGTTCTAATTTTTCTGCAATCTAGTCATGGGATGCCCCTGTAACTCTCACTGATATATTGACATAAGTTCTGAAAGTTTGTCTTGCTCTAAAAATACACTTGAACTAGCTGAACTTCCTGATCTACTTCTCTCCCCAAAATAAACAATGAATGTGATCTGTTTGCATTAGAGAAGTTGCTCTGAATATCCTTTAAGTGCTTTTGTAGAAGTGCATTTAGCTGCACATATTATTCTATTTTTTTAATTATACAATATTCCCAATATAACAAATCCAAAGTATTTAACTGGAATATAAAACCCCAATATCCTTAATATGATGTGTTAAAATTAGTAATTATATTTAATATTTTAACATTTATGAAAATCCTGAATTACCGTAGATTATTTTAGAAAAGATCTCATGTTATTTGTTCCCTAATAGTCCCAAGGACATTTGACTTTTTGCAAAAGAAATATAAATCTTATTAAAAAAACTTTAGAAAAAAGTTGGTGTATATATGTCTAGAGAGAGGTTACTTTTCATCTTTTCTTCATCCAAATTCTGATTTCTTTCCCTTTGTCAGCTTAAATTAAGCTTTAAATGTTATTTTAGTATTTTTTATTTAATATGTACTGAAAATGGTCTGGGCCTAATGTTAGCACAGCTGTGCAATTTGTTTTTTATCCTCTTTACTAAAGGACTTGCAGGAGTATAAAGATTTTTATAACAGCGCTTCCTAAGGAGGTAAAACAATCAATATACTACTACTTAAAAAAAAAAAAAGTAGATAATTTGTACAGTACTCTTGACCACAGCAGTGATTAAATTAACACTAGGCAGAGTCACCCTCTGCTTGTAAGGAGGTAAGGATAATTTAGTCACTACCATCCACTCCTGCTTTTTCTGTACCCAGTTCTGGTACTGTGACAACAGCTCCAATGTATTTCATAGAGTCATGTGATAAAGGAGTAGAAAAAACCTCTGGAGGTGATCTGATCCTGCAAGGCCACGTGAAATTGGGCTGCTCAGGGATGTGTCTGGCATAGTTTTGGATATCTCCACAGAAAATTCAAGAAATTCTTGCATGTGTTTGAAAACCTTTGTGGAGCATCATCTCAATCTCCAATGGATCTGGGCCCCTGGTGACCTCAGAGAAAAACTGTTTTGTCACCTCATGCATTCACTTTTTCTCCTCACATATTCATTTCTTGCCCTGCCTCTCCATATCCTTCATCCTATAGGTTATCTCCCTTCAGCTTGTCAAGCCTTGGCAGGCAAAGGTGCTGGAATCACTTTTCCAGCAAGGAGTGGATTGTCTGCTGCAGATTCTCAAGAGTGTGGTTGGTTTGGGCGTTTCTCATCAAGTCTTTGTGGAAAGATTTAGTTAAGAGGGCAGGCTTGTTACAGTCTTTCCCAAGCTGGACTGGGCTCTGGGGAAATCCCCTTTCATCAGAAGGTCGATGTAAAGTCCTTCAAGCAGAGCTGGCAACAAACCTCCTTTTCTTCCTTACACCCTCAACTGCCCCAAGGCCCCTCAGTGATCACAGATATGACACACAGCAACTTGAGGGGACAGTCCTGTGGGTGGATTTCTTTTAAGGGCTTTTAAGGTACAACAGGCTACCCAGTATGGTCTGTCAGGCGGCTGGTGACAGCAAGGGGCTATTGAGAGATACATACCTCTATTTCCTGACTCCAGGATTTGAAGTCTTCCATCAAAGCCACCCACTGAGGCGCTTCTCCAGGAATGTCTGGAAACTTCTCAGTATGCCAAGAAAACTTTCATTCCAGTTCAATGGGAAAGCTTGCACATACATTTCTTGTTTATCATTCTCTCACACTTGATGAGTTTACAAAGAGAAAACAGAAAATGTCAGTAAAGATAAGTTTCTTATTAACATTTAGAATTATTCCGTAAGAGTACTTGTTCCATGTGTATTCCAAGATCTCTGAGCAAGGGTGAGAACATAACATTAAAATAACATATATTTTACAATTATATTTTCATTAATTCTACTTTCAACTTTTATCACCATTTAAAAAAATACTGTCTACTTTATATGCTTTTTCTTGATAAGACAAATATTGATCACTCATGATCAAGACTTCTGTTCTTTTTTGAGAGGTAATTTATAAAACCTTTGACATTACACAAGACCAAAATTGTATACCATTTTTCTAATATTATGATATACTCTATTTAATTAATAGTATTATTAAAATCAATATTCTCAAAAATGTGGTCTGGTATCTAAACTATTTTAGATCAATGGCATTACTTGCTTAAAGGAGTGTTGAATAGCTCTTTCATGAAAACTGAATAGCCTGTTTCACATTCAGTTAAAGGTAATAATAGAAGTTAATCCTAATAAATTGCAACAAATGAAAAAAAAATTTAGATTAATACACCATGCTGTTTACTTAACCATTTAAAACCTGTTATGTACCTAGAGCTAAGCTTCAGAAAAGACTCAAAGAATTGTGTTTTAAATTATGTAGAGGAGTCATTTCCATCATTGCTAAGAAGCAGAAGATTGAAAAATCACTTTCACATAAATGCACAATGAAACTTTGATGATAAATTTGTTACACTAGCAATAACAGAACTATAATACCATAGTTACTATAGATGTAGTTTTACTTGCAGCCATAGATATTAAATACAGGGATTTGGCAAAAGAAAGTGTCATTCTTTTATCTGACTTTTTAGTTAGTGTAGTCAGGCAGTTGTCAGTAGCACTCCATCTTTTTTTTGGACAGAATTTAGATCTATTTCTTTACTAAAACCATCCCGGATAAGCTTATATCAAGAAGTAGTTTTTCTGTGTTACTAGGAAAACAAAGGCATTTACTGTCTACGCGAAATTAGTTACATGTCAGGTGTGTAACACCATTGAATGTGTTGTAGCTGGAAACTAGAGTTGTTTAGATGCAATTTTCATATTCACTCACTTTGGTTATATAAAAAAGATCTCTGTATGTGTGTGTGTGAGCTGTACACTGCTATATAAAGCAGATGAAAAAATAACTGATAAATCTTTGTACATTTTGTATTTTATGTACTTGAGGGAAAAAAAAACAGCACCAAAAAAAGCCCATAGGATTTAAAAATATTTTGGTCCATTTCTCTTAACAAATTTTATCTGAGGGACTAAAAATAGCCTTTAGTAGAAGTGTTTATCTGTGAGCCACCGGGTTTTTTTGTGAGTGATTGTGCAGATGCATAGAACTGTAGGGTCAACGTAAGAAATTGCCAAAAAAAGACATGGTAAAAGACCTGACAAGAAGACAAAATTTAATTCAAGAAGCATCAAGGACCCAAGCGTTATGGTGCATCTTTTTACAACCTGAGTTTTAGCTCACAGCTCTTCATAATTATTCCAGATGATTCTACAATGACTGTGAAGGTAGACCTACCAAAAATTGTGTCATTAGCAAAACTAAAATATGCAGAGCCTTTGCTGATTGTCATCCATTCTTACTCTTGTGAAGATGTTGACTTATACGCTAGATGACTTCCTTCTCTGAAAAGCAGTACAGGGTTGTTAGATTCCACCTAAAGAACCCGTTACATGACTAGATGAGACATATGCTTAATATCACACTGGGGTATCTGGAAGGATTTCTTTACTCTATAAAGAAACCCTACTCTTCCACTTCATTAGCAGCACTTATTTGTTTCAGCTTTGAAATGAGAATCTATTACTTTCCAGCCTAAGGATGAGTGCAATATTGGCAAGTAAAGAAAAATACACTAACTACACCTTTATTTTTTATGCTCAGAAATCTCTGAATAGTCCCACTACAATTTTAAAACCAGGGAACATCCTTCCTCCTAAATTAGTTAGCTGCTCTGAAGCTCTGTTTGTAAAAGCATTTAGAATACAAAATGTATTTGAAGGGACACTGAAACATATCTGTAGAAACAATTTCTCTTTATTTACACATCCTGAAGGTTTAAACATCTTGAGGAAGAGGATTGTAGTTTATCCCATCAACAAAAGCAAGAAAACTTTAACATGAGGAACATAGGTAAAACATAATAGTTATCAAATACCACATACACTTATGTGATGTTGCCATCAACATATATTTAGCCAGATATATGATGTCAGGATAAAACTTCAGGGAAGGTAAAAATTCAGGCTTTCATGGACTTGAGAAGCAGTGCTTGAGACCCTATGGATTAAAAGTATATGAAGTGTGAGTGTCTTTTTCCAGTTACACAGAGATGAAACTTCAATGTTTTCTGGCATTAGAGTATTTTAAAGATAAATCAGACCTCTGTACTTTCTACAAGTCTAACAAAGTTTTCTAAGGCAAATTAAACAAAACAAAACACACACCAACCTCACCTTCCCCCTTCTCCCCTTCCTTCTCCCCCAAAATATCCTAGGTTCTGGAAAAGCTTTGTGAAAAAAATTTTATTGACATATAGTTAATTTATATATTGATTTTTAGATGTACCTCTTGAAAATATCATGAAAGTGGAAAAGAACTAAAAATTGTACTTATTTTGTAGTGACCTGAATTTAGCATCAGATGTTAAAATCAAGACATGAAATTTTGGTAGAGAGATAAAAGTCAGAACAGACCTGACCACATGCCGGATGATATTAGTGGCAGATGTGATCGTCAGAAGTGTGATGGCATTTCCTCTGAATAGGCGAATGTACTCTTCAAACTTTGATGTTAACATGATTAGCAATGAAAGTATGCTTTGTTCCTTTGCCTTCACATGGTCTCAATATTGGCAGTTATCGTTTACTTGCATTTTTAAATCAAATATTATCCTGCCCTGTATTCATGTGCAGATGCTTTGCACAATGCTGCTTTTTCTGTTGGACCTAAAAGAAAACTGTGAATCATTGTACTGAACAGAAGCTATTTTTTTCCCTCTCTTTTACTCAATCCACACATTTGTATTTCCTGGTTTTGTACTGGAAACCACAGTACCATGCTTTACACACAACACCAATACACCTATTACGTTGTCCATTGCCCCAGAAAGCTATTAATTGACTGCAAACACAAATTTATTGCAAAATGACTGCAGCTTTATTAAGCAACAGGATTTACAGGCAATAACATAATCAATAGAACATTAATATATCACATAATTAAGCAGTACTTACAAGCTGTGCCTGTAGCCTTAAATATATGGAACATCATTGTGACTGGTGATAGCTGTTGTCCAAAAACAATTCAAATCATGATTTCTAGAGAGGGAAAATATATATCCTGCCTAGGGAAAATGTCCTGTTTATCCCACATACGTATCCTCATTAGCAACCTAAAAATTCTCACATCTGTGTCTTAAAAAATAACAGTTATGTAAGATTGTTACTATAACACAAGTTAGAACAGCAAGGTATGCTCCTCAGAACATACTGGGATCAATGTTTTTATTTGAAGTCCTATATGTATTCCTGGAAGTCAGTGATGCTTCCAGTATTTTGCACATTACTTGCGAGAGTAAAGATGGCAGAGCAAACAAAATGGACAAAATATTAATTCTTGCACATTAGATTACTGTTGAGTGTCTTTCAGCTGCTGTAATAAATCTGGGTGTTCTTATGGAGTTCTGTGAACCTAAAATAGAGGTTACTATTTCCATGAACTCTATTTGTTCTTGAATGAATGACACTTGAGATGATGGAATCTGTTAAATGGTATCTCTCAAGAGCCAAAATGGTCTTGAACACATAACTTTCCCAAAACTTGCACGAATAGTCTCTGGAGTTCTATGCCTTCTTTTGTAGCCAAAATATTAATTATTTTTAGTACATGGAGACATGCAAACCTGTAAAGCCATGTCAGCACTGCCCTATTGGAATGTGGTTCTGTTGGCAGCCCCAAGGTCAAATTTCCTGACCAAATTCCCTTACTACTTCCATGTACTTTTCAAATGTTCTCTGGCGTATGGTAGGCATGTTGTCGCTTGAACAGGGAAATGTGTGGGACAGAATCATGCAAATATCCAATACCTTCAGGATATACCCCCCATACAGCCTCAATACCAGTGTTCTGTAGTGCGTCTCCTTAGGTACATAAGTCGATCCACTCTCACAAGGCTTGTAGATTTAGATCATGAGATCTTCATGCCATAACCCTGTTCCTCCTCTCTGCATCCAGAAGGTCTCTCCTCAAAAAGCCAGGGCACATATACGCCTCTCATTTCCAGGTATGACACCGAAGTGAATGACAGCGTGCTTCTGCTGAGAAATCATCAAATCAGGAGAGAATCTGGACAGAATTAGTTTATTAGAACACAATCTGGGAAAGTCAGATGTAGCAACTCTATTTTTACAGAGACCACTGAAAATTTGGACCAAGTCAACTTAAGGCAGAGAGGAAAGCATTGACACGTGGAGGAAGAAAAATTGGTGGAGCCTCACAAGCCAAAGGCAGTAACTCTGATTGGAAGGAGGCTGTATATAAGGAGGTCCATCATAAGACTGCTGTGCAGCTTCTTCTATTCTTGAAATGGAAAATGGGAAGACAGATCTCCAAACTAGTAACTCAAAACATGAAGGAGAAAAGGATCCCCTAAAATATACTTTAAAGGATACTTTAGGAATGTACCCCTAAAGGATACTTTCAGAGAGAAAGACAGCAAAATATCTGCCATGCACATAAGGTTATGAGTGACCTGTTCGTCCCATTTGCTTTGAAGGACCTTTCAACCTAGAAAGGCAAACTCTTTATCTTTTTTGAAATCACTACCTAGGAGTAGTGAGAATCATCCCAAAGATATTCACTGCCCAGCACCATGCTTCCAGGCAGGCAACTTTCTCCATTATACATCCACAAATTTTTCTTCCATCGCATATGTGTGAGCACTACTCACAAGCCAGAGGTTGGTTATTCTCTCACACTGTGTATGATATAGTTCTGCTACACCTACAGTCATCTGAAAAACCTATTTCGGATATATGCAGACTATCCTCTCTACTCCCAATGAGAAGGAACAATTGTCTTTTACTGCTTCCCTACTCCAACAAGCTTCACCTCAGAACTTTCCAAGGAAATTACTCAACATTTCTAGGAAGTAGGATGACCAAATCCTTAAGGTAGATTTACAGTAGAAAATACCAGGACAGTGTTCATTCTGTAGAAAAGGAGGCAGAGTAAAGTAGATAACTTTTAGACTAGACTTCACATAATTTCACCATTGCTCAGAGGGACTCTTGATTTACACACAACACACATAGTTAACTAGTTCTATCAATGTTGTCTGAACATGAGGATGAACATGGATGTAAGCCCAGAATTCCCCCTGGCAGAGAACTGTGTATTATCAAACACAACAAAAAATAACCAGATCAAAAGCAGTATCCCAGGAGAATCTCACAATCTTATCCATTCTGGACACTTTCTTATGAATAACTGGGCAAACAGCCCAAAGCCTGATCTGGTTAGAATTGCACATCAGGTTTATACATTTGACAACAATTAAATATTTTTGTGCTTTCAAACATGTGTTTATTCTCTGGACTTAATGTCCTTTGGGACTGCCCTTAGCTCTACTGCTGTTTTCTTTGTCTTCCTTTTGAGATCAGCATGCACATGCTTGGATCCCAGGAGATGGGAGCCCCTGCACATTCAGGTATGGACTAATGGTCTCTTACAGAAGACCTGGGAGTCTCCAACCTCATTCCAAGGAAAGGTTTGAAAAACATGACTGCTGAGTGCAAAAAATATTCTCCCTGGGATCAGGGATATGAGCTAATGTGCTGCTTCTGACCAGGAGGTGCACCGCCAGCATTTTTCTGCCATGCTTTGAAACTAATGCAAGGAACAACTGTCAGACAAAACAGTTGTATTCTTGGATCAAGACTAGCAGAAGACTAGCCAGGATGACGGACTGTGATGTCTGCAATGATGTCTTGGGAGCAGTATCCCATTGCTCAACTTCTGCCAAAAGTTCAGGAAAATAACATCCATATACGCTAGGTAGTGAGTTCAGGAGTATGTTTTCTGATGTAAAATGACGATGGAGGCTGGTACTCAGTATGGAATGATTTTTTTTCCTTGTAGTTTTACAGGAAGTTCAATTTTTAATTTTTTTTCCAAGTAATAGGGGAGAAAAATATTTTCAGGTTGAAGAAGGAAGGGACAACAGAGTCAGGAAGACATGGAGATCTGGTCTAGAGAACAGTCAGTCTGTTTGCTGACAGCAGCCTACTCTTACAGGAACCAAGAGAGACACTCCTAGCTGCTAAGAGAACAAAGAGGAGAAACAAAAAGAATATCATTTGAAAGGGAGGATAAGGAAAGAGAGAAAAAAGATAAAAGTCATGAAGCCAGGAAAAGGCCCTGAGAGTAGGTGATGAAGATGAACAATGAACATTTACACAAATGGACTTCAGCTGTGCCTGTTTCATTCCAGGAATAACTGACTGAAGCCATATCCATGGTCAATGAGCCGAGAGCCATAAGTGCTTATTGTCAGGAGAAACTGCACAGATTGTGGCTCCAAAGGTAAGAACTACTCAAAAGAGATGCATGTGAAAACCCTTTTATATAGGTGATTGTACTCAAGACCCAAAATGCCTGCACTGTGAGCATGGATATTGAGTATTATCAAAGAGTCCTTTCTACAGAAATGTGACAAACTTGAATTAGTCTCTCAGAGCTTGTAAGATGCTATCAAACAAATGTAGATAGGCTCAAGTGCCATAAGCTCAATATTATTCTTGGGGGTGGGGGTAAAAAGGGCAAACCCAACATCCTAATGAGACCAAAAACATGCATACACCCCTTGTGATGGAAAAGCAATCAAACAATTTTTTGGGGGATAAAAGCACTTCTGCTATGCTTCTCTGATCCTCCATATGACTTGCATAAATTGGTAAGGGAGGACCTAGGCAAACTGTAGGACTTATCTTGCCTAAGGAAGCCATGTGTCTGGGCATTTCAAAGAGCAAACATCTTACAAGCTCCTTCTGAGAGCATCCTCATACCCAGATCGTAGCCACACAAAATTTAGCACATGAGACTTCATTAGCTTTCTGGTGGATTTACCACAGGGTACCAGCAATATACAAATTTCCTGTGTTCACAATATATTATTTCCTCTTACCTCTTGTCCACATGTAGTCACTTAGATTCACATAGTGGGCCTTATGGGCAAGGCCGTGGGGAATAACTCTAACATACACATGCAAACACATATGCAATAATAGAAGGCTATATAATGTTTTTTTTTAAGTAGTTGGTGACGTGAATTCGTTTCTACTTCCTCCTCTGCTCTATTACTTTGATTTCTTGTAAAGTTAGTAAGATCACAATAGAGAAAATGTAACTTGAGAATGAATGTATATGTTCTTCAAATTATTCTTCTCCAAAGGAATATGCTGAATTAAAGCATCAAAATCTTCTTAAGTTTCTGGAAAGTAAGCCACAGGAGATACACAGGTTGTACACCTCCATATTCCATTCCCTTTAGAAGATTATAACCTCTTCCGTTAGCACACTACTATGCATTTTAATTTTACCAGAAGCACCATCACCATCACTATTCTCTTCATTTTATGAAGGACAAGTGGCACACTATTTTGTTCTCCTTTGTTCTTAAAAATCCTTCTACTAAAAACTTTATATTCTGTGACATTTATCAGTATTTGTTAATTCATATTTGCAAACACTTTCTGAACTGCTGAAATTCAGAGCAGCAGTTAGGTATTTTTGCTGTATCCATCCTCATAAGTCTCTTGCTCGCTCTCACAACCTAAACCATGCCTGTGTCAGGTGAAGAAACTTTACTTTTTCCTCTCTGTCTACAGGAGAACTACATATATGGATATTTTTATCATAATCTTACTTTGCAAAACAATTTTTGTCAAGTTTTCAAAACTGAATTTCCTTTTTTTTTTTTAATAGCCCATATATAGTTTTGCATGTGAAGTTGTAAATTATTTTTCCTTTTATAAAAAAAAAACTTCAGGGATTTGCCTGAAATTTTTAGAAATTTGTTCATGAAATCCATTGTTTATAAATTTTCCCAAAGATTTCACCATTGTTTTTCTAGATATAGAAGATACTAGTAAAATTGAAGAGATCAAGAGTAGGTCCCTCAATCAATTCTTAACCACTGAAATACACAGAGTAATTTCAAAATATGTTTTTGAGTTAAACAAATTTTAAAAAGCCCTTGATCTTAAGGCATTTCTTACAATTGTAACACTTACTAGGGCAAGCTGCTCTGATGACTTCAGTAAGAATAAGCATAGTCTGTAAACACCAGATTGTTTTCACTACATAACTGTTTGGATTTCAGTGTATAAATCCAGACATGACAGCCAGAATGTTTCCAGTGGCATCATAGGAGTTGATGACACTGTGGTGAATACATTATGAATATGTGGATGCAGTTTAACTGCATCAGTTCCGGCTCTACCAGTCACCTGCTGTCACTCTGAGTCTTTGAAACATCCCATTTCCCCTAAATCTCTGTCAAGTGAAAATCCTAATTCAGAGGCTCAGGTTCCCATTTCTGCCATAAACAAAGCAGAACTTGGGGAAAGCTCTTCTCTGCCTCTGTGTCTCCATCCTCCACTGGTCTCACAGAGGCAGTGTTTCTTCATTTCATTCTCTGCAGATCTCATCTAGTGCAGTCTCACCTGTTCCAGGACAGTGGCTTTCTTCAATTCTATACAGAGCCATTTTTAAAAGGATTCCAGGTACTGCTATTCCAAAGAACAGGAAAACAATAATCACTTCCCCTGGGACTATGAGTCTGAGGTGTTTGCTCTTTGATAGTCTAAAATATTTTTTTTTTAAGTACAATGTATATATTTGAGCAAAATATTACTATCATACTAGAACCAAAGGCTGATGGATGAAAAATTAAAAAAAAATAAAAAGCAAGAGTTTGTTTAGTCATCTATGCAATTTATCTTGCCCTTTGCTCTGAAATGTCTGGTAAAAGATTCCTTGAAGTGCAGTATGGTAAAACTAACACTGATCTGAACTGTTTAAATTATTTGCATATTCCCACTGTTGCTTGCAATTAATGTATGGATTTTCTTGAAATCAAGCTTATCAGAGCCTGTATGTATATTCAGTGGTCCTGGATACAGAAATTTCACTTGCCCAATACTTTTTCAAGTGACTTATACAGGAGAAACATTACTACAACAGTTTTATTATTTCTGTTGCTGTATCATTATCAGATAGGCAAAATCCTGAATTTAGGTCAAATTATTGTTTTCTTTTTATTTTCAATTTTGCAGCAGCTACTGTATGAATAGATGGAGGAGTCCCCTTCACAATCACATGTGACTATTCCAAACAGCTATTTTCAATAGCACAGCTCACACATTATGCTATTCTAAAGGGATCTGTCTTTCCTGTAATTGTTGTGAGGCAAATTGTTAATATTTGATTATCAACAGTGATGTCACAAGGAAAATACAATTGTATAAGAGCAATCAGCCCAAAGTCAAAACCTAAGTAGACAAGGATTGAAATGAAAGAAATCAATATAAATAATGAGAGGGCAGTGCAAAGAGGCTCTGCAGAGATGGGCTTGCTAACCCTAAACCCTTCCACCTGAATTATAACAAGTAAATCAAAGCACTCGTATATCTGGATCAAGGCACTTCACAGCTTTGCCTTAGTGACAAGGGAATGGGCATTACCCAGAAGCTGTACAGTGATGTTCAGAGGCAGCTAACAAACCACCAGCTCAGCTTTTCTTTTCCATAGGGCAAGCACTCTGAATGCTCCTCCTCCCCTTAACTTGCTGAAACTTGCAGTTGTGATTCACAACCTGACCAACACTGATAGATAACAAACCACTGACCTTGAGGGCGGCTTTGTATGTCAGCCTTCTTATTGCGTTGAGTCACCGCACTCCTCGTGTGTGTTATTTTAAGTAGCACATTTATCAGCCAGTATCAAATAGATTACGTGGCCATGTGTATTATATTAGTGGGTTTTGAGTATTAAAAAAAGAAAAATTGGAAAAAAATAACCACTTTATTAAAAAAAAAAGGCTTGAAGGCTCTAACACACTTAAAATCACTTGTTTTCAGTTACAACATAAGGAATCTATATGGATGCTAATATGTTTGCATTTGTAGCTTTTCCAGACGTTTTTTCCCCAGCACACTGCAGTATAGCAATGTCAGAAATATACCATTCCCCATAACAGGACACATCTGCGGTGAATCTGCACAGAAGCAATTAATTTCCTTGTGGTATTTTTACACTGGGGTCTTAATGCAATTCCCCACTATACAAACAAAAAGCTCTAGACAGCTCCTGCTGCCTGATAAAAAAAAAAAATCAGATTGAGAAGGGCTGTTTGGCCTAGGACTGCTACAGGCAATGACTTGTAATGAGGCATCCCAACACTAATTATGAAGCTTATTAAAGAGAATTGTTTAAGTTGTACTAGAGTGCATGCTATAATCACGTTAAGGGAGATATTCATACTGAATTGGGGTTCTCCTGTTTTTTCCTTAGAGAAGTGGACCCACTACTTAATGAAGCCAATTTGGGTCTCCATTTATAGCAGCAATATCATTGTGCTTGGCAGACTGGTCAAGATGAATTTGATGGAGAGGCAGGTGAGAACCCCAGCAGCTTGGTGATAATTCGCACATCATAGCCTTCACAACTAACTAACATCTGCAGGAGAGTGGGCCAAGAAACTGTCAAAAACAAATACTTTCAATCCAGGATTTTATTATTAAACTTCTCCCAATTGTTCAGTAAGGTTGAAAAAGCAATATTTCAGTGTACTGTTTCAGGAAAGGAAAAAAAAAAAGATTAATAAAGATGTTAGGAGGCTGAACTGCTGTGAGATTTGTTTAATTATTCCCCACAGTACTGCCCCAGCAATCTGCTGACATTTAGCCCCGACCTTGCAAATCCTCAGTAAATATTAATATATCAACTCAAACAGGGACCGTTGTTTTATTGGTTCACGGAGCTCAGAGAGATTCGCCACAGCAGTGAAAAATAATGTGCAGAACTGAGGAAGAACGGCTCCTTTGATATCACCTTCTGCTGCACACATGTGCTGGGAGCATCAACAAAATGGAAATTCTGTTACTTTGCCACAGCTGTAGAGTGACACTTCAGATGCCTTTGCTTCCCTTTGTACAGCCTGCTGGAATAATCCCAAAACCACAGTGGCAAGAGATTAGAAAACACACACACGCACGCGCGCGCACATATACACACACACGGCGGAAGAGAGAGAGAGAGAGATCACATTTTATTATCTGACACAGTAGATATTTTAATAATGGTGGGGTCCCACCTTAAAACCTAATAAGCTTTGCCAAGAACAATGAACGTGCTAAAAAGAGCCAAGGAATGCTGAGTGCAATCTACTGGAATCTGTTTATTAGGATGACTTTCCCTCTGTGAGTGCCACATAAACTTCTTTTTTCTCTAAACAGTTGCCCCCACTGACTGCTTCCTAATGTATTTTATGTGCCTACAGTCCTTACAAATCCTAACAAAGCACTCCGAGTTTATTTTTCTCCTTTTTATTTGCTTGCCTCAAATGTATTTGTACATTATTAAAATATCTTCTTATAACTATATCTCCATTACTAATAGACGAGTGTTTGATGTGGGTCAATACTACATCCAAAATTCTTGGGTTTAGGGGAAAGGGCTGCTGTGCAACATTTGGCATTCAGATGTATTGAGCTGCAGAGTTAATGCGTGATTAATTTTATTCATAAAAATGTTAATCACTTCATTGTGAGATCTCTTTAACATTCTGTGCACCGAACACCTTTTAACTTCTTTTTCACACAAGCTCACAAATGTATTTAATATTTTCAAACATTCTGTTATTACCAATAATACTGGTAATTAAACATATATTTAAAATGCAATAAAAAGCTGGCAAGTAACAGCACAACACCAAACACAAATGGAAGCCCGTTGCCCACTGCCTCCCCTGTGCCCCCTCCCCCTTGGCATCAACTGACCAGTTTCTAAAATGTGCACTTGTTTGCAGAGTCCCAGAGGCATTTTTTTCCCTGAAGCCTACTCCAACCCTCATTGACACGGCCAAATACCATGAAAATAATATAACCATGTAGTAGTCTATAGATGGTTCTAAAAATACTTCTCAGGGAGGGGACGATCATGGTGTTAGGTACATCATGGCAGGCTTAGGGCTCTGAGGGGGTTGTTTTGGGTTGGGATGAGGTTGGGGTTTTTTTGAGACAAGCACTCAAGCCTCATCCGAGAGTGGTGTCAGGCACTGGTGGGTGTGCCGGCTGCACTCACTGACTTCTTGTTTCCAGCTGGGCAAGGCTATTGTGAGTGTATTCAGCCAATGCACTCATGAAACTGGATAAATGGATTAGTGGATCAGAGACACCATCGGCATCTTCAAAAGGAAAACAGCAGCCTGCAAAAAGACTGACATTTGTGTACTGGGGCAGAGGGTGTGTGAATGCTCTGCCTCCTCCAAAGGGACAAGACAGTGATAAACTTTCCACACTGACCACCTCACTTTGTGCTACAATTGACCAACAAAATAAATGGATTGCTTCATTGTTTTTGAACCGTAGGCAGCACAGGGAAAGCGCTCCTTGTGCAGCAACAAAGGACAATGTATTGTGTGGGGCCAACAGCTCAAAATAAAACCTTTAATTATCTACGGGTCAGCCATAAATCTGGAATAAAAATAAATGTTACTTTTTAAACTTGCCTTTAATTCTGCACAGAGTTTACACCGACGCTTTCTATTCTCTCAGGAGAGGCTCTACCAGGACTTGGTGTGCACCCCATGTTTGCATTTTTGCATCAGCTTGACTCCCAAAGAATATGTTAGGAAACAAGTTTGGCTATCAGACATGAGGGAAGTCTATAATGCTATTTAAAGTAAGCACAAACAGATAAAAGATGTAATTTTTTTCACTTTTTTTTTAAACACCCATGCATGTATTCTCTTCACATACTCAAAAAAGAAGCCAAAACTAATATTAACAGTGGTGACGGGACTCAAGTAAATTAATTCCTTACAGAAGTACATTGTTTAGTTTTAAGAGCTCATATTTTCGAAGTCTTAAATTTTGAATACCTATTTCTATGGGGTTTTCAGTCTCCTGGTACCCAGCGATTCCTGTCCACATGGCTGGTTTTATGGGCAAGCTATGAATGGCACTGCATGGGGGCACTGCACAATGGGGAACACCAACCTCGCCAGGAGCCGTTTCTGCAACTTTTGAGTGGAAAACACGCCACGCAGCCCATGTTTATTGCATGTTCCAGCATTTTACTTGATTCGTTGTTCCCAGGTAAGTTTTACTGCTGAAACCCAGTGACTTGAAACCTGGAATCAGGCGCCATGTCGCTCCTCACCACAGCCCCCACAGAGCCAGTGGTGGGCTCAGGCCCTGCTGGCATGCCACGGCCCCTCCTGGCAGAGGGGGACCTGTGGTCCTGCATGGCACAGCTCCATGGGGCTGCCACCCACTTCCCACAGGCCAAATGGGACCTGCCACAGCTTTTCCAGCCGTGGTTTCCTGATCCGTGGCTAGCAGCTGGGTTTTGGGACCAGTGGGTGGCTCCCCTTCATCCACCTGGATGCACAAAGGTCACCAAGATGGCAGGGGAGCCTCACCCAGGGATTGAGGCAGCAATCTGGGGATGGAGGGCACGTGCTGAAGCCCATGTGTTGTAGATGGGTTTACCACACCCATGTTCGATACTGTCTTTCACAGGGCACTTACAACTCACCAGCCCTTTCCCTGTGCTGCTTGTGTGCCTCTGTCAGCCCCAGCTATTCTTTACATCTCGCCTTTTAAGGACATTGGGGAATTAAAAAAAATAAAAACAAAACAAACAAAAAATATAAACATACCACAATATCATCTCCAGGTGATGGAAACTCCCTTTATCGCATTCCCTCCCCAGACACAGTCCCGTTGCTCCGCCTCAGGGCGCACCCCGGGGCAGCTTGAGCCCCATTCCCGCCCTGGGGTGCGCATCCCTCGAGGCGGACGCCGGCGGCCCGCCTCTCCTCCGGGACCAGGCGGCCCCGCACGGCTCTTCCCGCCCCTGCCTAATGGGCTGATGGGGACGGGGACGAGGCAGGGCCCCGCAGTCCCTTCCCGGGGGCTGGCCGGCGGTGGGCGCGGGCAGGCGGGCGGGCGGGCGGACGGGGGACCCGCGCCAGGGGAGCCCTGCCGGGCAGAACTAATGCCGGGCCCGCATTGTCCCCCGCCAGCCGCCGGGTGGTTTCAATACGAGCCTGTTTAACACGGGGCCGATGGCCGGCCGAAGCACAGAGCCACCGCTGCTGCCGGCCCCCGCCTCCCCGCCCCCGCCGCTCCGCGCTCTTTGTAATAGTCTCATCTACAAGGACGATTGAAACTTTATAGTGCATGATTCATAGAGCGGGGCTGGCGCTCGGAGCCGCGGCGTATATTACATTAATCTGTGTCAGGCCACTAAAACAGAGATATGAATATGAATTCTCCATATTGCAGGGGAGATAAATGTGCTTGTGAATAATTGATCGGCGCCTATGGAAAAAAAAAAAGTTAGAAAAAGGAAAAATAAAAATTTTTTAAAAAGGGGGGAAAGGGCTGGGGGAAACACGGTCATACCATGAAAGTTAGCCGGAGATCGAGCGAGCCCCGAGATCACCAGGACTGGTGCGGGGCTGCCGGGGGCGGGGGCAGCCTCAGCTCGCACGGCACCCCTGCCCCAGCTCCGCCGGTCGCTGCTGTCGGAGGCAGCTTCGGGGCCGCTCCAGTTTCAGAGCGTGCATCAAAAACTCAACCAAAGCAGCAAGAAGGGATGACAGGAGCCGGGAATGATAACAATCGTAGGAATGAGCCAGTTTGAGAACACACACCCTATTAATCTTCTTCTTCCCTTTCTCTGGGTTTGGTGGGTGGTTTTTCTTTTTGGGGTTTTTTGGGGTTTTTTTTGGTTTTTTTGTGGTTTTTTTTTTTTTTTTTTACCTTGTTAAAAAAAATAGGCCCTTTTTCAGAATGAAACAAAACAAAACAAAACCAAAAAATTGAATAAAAAATGAGGCATGCATACCAGTCAGCGTGTTTCATAACTACGTCTCTGTGACAAAGCCAAATCCCCGTAAAGCTGCCGTTTGCTTTTAATCTGGTCTGGCAACTGCAAATTTCTGAGTTTGCTGAACTCGAGATTATATCAACTTTTCAGTGTTCTTTCTTCACAGATTTCTGCCATTCTTCTGTTACTGCTAAGTAAATAATAACAAAAACAAGACATTTTTTACTGGGGGAGGATGGAGGATTATGCAAACGTATAAAAAAAGTGTTTTCTGACAGCCTTTTAAGTAGCACGAAAATGTATCTTGGCACTCGGTTGTCGTGCTAAAAGTATATTACTCCTTTTAGTTCCCATTCGATTCAATGTAAATTTTCTTATTGACTTTATTTATCAGCTTAGGGTAGCATCATCATTAAAAAAGAAAAAAAGAAAAGAGAAAAAAGGTAGGAAGCTAGTACTTTCCAATTTACTCTTATCAGCTCTAAGCATTCCTAATTACCGCAAATCGTTTAGCTTAAGCTTCTTCCCTGCACTCTGGTATTTTCCGGTATACATCTGCTGGGGTGGATCTCAATGAAAATATGACAGAAAAACTACGAATTATTTTCCTGCCAGGGTGACGTAAACGATCATTCCTAGCACGGTTCACGTGACAAGCGAAACCTCGGGACTGTGAAGCTCCCGCTCCTTCCCAACACCGGCCCGGGGGCTCCCGGCGGCGGAGAGCGGGCGGGGGCTGTACGGTGGCGTCCCGCCCGGCCCGGGCTCCGCACCCGGCCAGCCTCCGAGGGCCCCGTGCGGTAGCGCAATGAGCAACCGTACACATTCTCTCTCTCTCTGAAACTTCCTGCAGGAGAAATGGCCACCTCACTGCGGCTTTCCGAGGAGGGAAAGGCGATCACCCTGCTCCCCCAGGTGCCGAATAGGCTGAGGCAGCGGCCTTTGGGGAGTGCTGGGCACTGAGGCACGCAGCCGCGCCGGAGCTTTTCCGACTTAAACAACACGGCATTTCTCAGCTGACCTCAGCACTTTTCGGTTTTCCCTTTTTTAAGGGGAAGACACTTGCGCTTCTGTCCAAAAAGTTTTGGGACCGGCGAAAGCACGCTCCGTCCGAGCAGGCAGCCCGCAGCCCGGGGCGCGCTCCTCCAGCAGTCGGCATGCGGCTTCCAGGCCGCCCCCGCCTTCGCCAGCCGCAGGGCAGACAGGAGCCCGGTGCTTCACCCCATCCCCGGCAAACGCTCCGGGCGCGGTGGGGAAAGACGGAACGGTGCGCACCCCGCGGGGCTTCATTCATCGTCCCCAGCTCCCGGTAACACCCTCAGCTGGTTGGGGAAGGAAGCGTCACAATTGTTAGCGTTACTGGGGGTGAGAGGTGGAAAATTCAAATAAGCAGATGAGGGAAAAAAAAATCCAGTTCTGCAGCACAGTCAGCTCTAGACATGCCGAGGCTTCCAGAGGAAAAGTGCCAACCAGATAACTACTGGGAATTATCACTCTCCGGAGGACAATCAGAACTGTAAGCACACTCCGGAGGACGCAGCTGGCTTTCTGGCCGAGTTAAAGGCGGGCACCCTCCGGCTCTCCGCCCCAGCCGAGCGGAGCCGCGGGCCGGGCGCTGGAACGGCGCTGCCCGCCGCCCACAGAGGGCGCTGCGAGCCTGCCCAAAGCGCGGCCCGCGGCCCCGCTCGGCCCCGCTCGGCCCCGCTCGGCTCCGCTCGGCCCCCGGCGCTCGGGGAGCGGGTGCCCGCGGACAGGCGGACGGGCGAGACGCGCACACGCTGACGCTGCTCCGCTCCGCGCAGCTCCAGTCCCTGCTGAGGCTCCTGTGCCACACAGGAGTCCCCGCTCCGCTCCCCCCAGGACAGTTCGGCAGCGCCGCCCTCGCTCTGCCTCGCAGAGCGTCCCGGCGCGCCTTGAAGGTGCCGTCTCCACCTTGGAGGAGCGGAGCCGGTCCCTGACAGCCAAGCCAGGTCGGTCCCCGGAGGCAGCGGCACCCCAGACGGCCGGGCGGCTCGAGGACGGCCTCATTTCCCGAGAGAAATTTGGGAACGGAGGCAGCCGGTGCAGGACTGAGGCGATTTCGTCTGAACTCATGTGAAAGAGACAGCACTTGCGTCAGGTCTACAGCAGCACTGACCTGACGCACCGTTGAGCTCTACAGGCTTGAAGACTTTTCTTTCTTGTTTTTATTTTTAAATACGTCTTCCCTCTCTCCGAAGGCTTAATTACTCTAATTTGGTAAAAAGTGCAATGTTCTCTTTTGTTGGAACAATTACCAACGGCAGACTGTCTGTCATTTGAGAAAAGGAAAAAGAAAAATACACCAAAAAACTAAAAGCCAAAATACAAACTAATTTATGGATGCTAGGAACTGCAGAACGACAAAATAAGTCTCTTTCCAGAGGCCCTCCTTCAGATATTCCACACAAAATCTATTTTGCCTGACCTGTTTCTCTGCTCCATCAGAAAAACGCAAAATGTAGGAGCCCACTGCCTCCACCGCTTTGCCAACAGATCCCTAAGCCATACTATACCGAGGCTGCTCTTTGATTGAGATGATTTTACAGCTAAATCATGATCAATATTCTGATCTCTAACAAGAATTTTATTAATATTTTATTTGAAAATCTCATATAGTTTCCGACAAGTCCTGGTTTGAGGTTGGTTTAGTTTGGATAGGGCGTCACCGCATTATTTCTTAATGACTTTCCCAGCTGCTTCTTTCCATTTTCCACCATCAACAACCATCTGGTATCTTATTAGCACCTCAATGCTCATTTAGTGTTCTCATTTAGGAGGAAAAAAAAGAGAAATAAACACTCAAAATATTACACATTTCAACGGACTGCCTTTGGAAGATTAATGCCTTTATAAAACGATAGATCCAGTCTCTCAGTCTATTTTCAACCAGCAGATCGGAATAGCAAAACTTTCTTCTAAGATGTCTAAGATGTGCAAGAGCTGCCTTTTTTCTTCTTTTTTTCTACTAAGATTGTTTTTAATTTCACAGAAAAATACTTTTCACCGTTATATTTCCTCTGTGTTTATTCAAAGCGCATATCGCTACAAATAATTTCTTTTCCTAAACTATGGGTTTTTTTCATCTTGGATGAGAATATATACCAAAGCACTAAAGCTCTTGATCCAACTTAGCAATCAGTTTGGACAGCAAAGTTATACACTAGGAAGTTGTGAGAAAACTTGTCCTTTTCAGTTTTAAGAAACTATTTTGAAGCATGAGTGGAAGTCAGGTCCATTTATGTCTGGAAAATGGATACTACAGAACACATCTGAATCACCACAATTGAAAAAATACCTTTAATATTACTAAGGCAGGAGCCAGCTTCACTCAACTTCGTAAATTTGCGTGTATAAAAAAGGAAGCTTGCAGCTTGTTTATGGCAAAATAGCTTGGATTTGCTACTTGAAGTTTCAGTTACCTAAAGGAGGAGACTTGGCTTTTAGAAAACTAATTATAAATGTTTGAATAGATTTGTAGTATAAGATCTGTAGCAACAGAATACATACCTGAAGAGAGCTCATAATTTCATTTAGTTTATTAGACAAAAATATATGATTTAGACAAGTTTTGCTGACGTGTTATTTACAATCTGAAATCACTCTATATACAGAAAAAAGAAAACCACAAACACATGGGAAACATTTACCAAACAAATAATCCAAGAATGGTTAGAATAACACGATCTGAAATGGTACAATGAGGAAGGGAATCCATCTACAGATTTGTGTAATGCTTTTATGGATTTGCACCACCTTATTGCAAAAAGAGATTGATTGGAGTCGTTTATACCGTTTCCTTTTTTTCACTCTCTCTGTCCTTAATACCAGTCTCTGTAATATTTTTCACCAAATCATTTAATCAAGCAGAAGGGAGAGCTGTTAAAATTCTCGGTGTTCCCTCTTGCTGAGCCAAAGAGCTGCAGGGGTGGGGAAGGGAGGAAAGGGAAAAAAAAAAAAAAAAAAAAAAAAAAAAAAAAAAAAAAGTAACAATCTTTCAGAAAAAAAAGTATCTTTTTTTTTTTTTTTGCTTCAATTGCGTGTCTATTGCTATAGCGTCTTAGTAATAGATAATCTCACAAAAATCATTGTCTCTGGTGTAATTAACACAAGATCTTTGAGATCTGTTAAGTTTTAGAAAAGTTACAGTCTGGCTATATACAATTGCAATTTAGTCTAAGTTTGAAAAGATTAGAGCAACTCCTGTGCTGTTCTCATTGTCGGTATGTATTATTATGGTGATGATTAGGTGTTATAATTAGTCTTTATTATTCAAACACTCTGTTTCACATAAGTAACATTCCTACAGTGAAAACAAACAAACAAACTCACTTGTCACGGACAGGCTGGAAGGGCGATTTTAGCGGCTGGGGTGGGGAGTCAGTTCTTGGTACATTTTCTCTTTCTAGAAGGAGACAAAAAAAAAGAAAAGAAACAAAACAAAAAAAGAAAATAATTAAAAAAAAACCAAACAAAAACAGGAGAACCATTTTAGAATAATAACAGTAAGAATCTGGACACAACAGAGAACACACTTCCCTCTCACCCTCCTGTTCATGAATAGATAGATGTGTACATGTGTACAGCACTATACCCTACTTCCCGTATTTAAGTAGTCTGCAAGCTTTTCTTGACACATTTCTTACTGTCATTGAAGTTATTGGGAGATGGGGGTCATGAAACCTATACGTTTCACTGTGGTCTTCCTGAATTTTCATCTTACTTGATGGGTGAATAGGGTGGGAATGTAATAGGCCACGTGAAATGTGCTTAATGTATGTGACCAACATGCTGGGTGGGGGGCCGGAAATCAACGCTAGAGTAAACTGTAGCTCCATTAAAAGCAATCAGTTACACCAGTGTGACACCATTCCTCAAGGAGAAGTTCACGTGCAAGTGTTGGGGGTGGAGGGAGAGGTGATAGCCTGACACATTAATTACCTATGTGCTTGGGACTGGTCCTCTCTGAAGGTTTTTCGCTGCTTAGAGCTCCCAGGGTTGCTGTTAAAACAGAAGATTGTTGCTGGGCCTGGAGGTGGTGATTGTGATGAGCAGCATGGTGGTGATTTACTCCCAAAAAGGACCTCACATTTAGAAGAGAACTCTGTGTGAGGAAAGCCCCATTTGTCCAGTTGTGAAATTTGCCAATCTGGCATGTGTAGAGTCCATGGCTAGGGAGAAAAGCAGGGTGCTGAATCTGAGGAGAAGTGTGGTTAACCTGGGGAGGAGGGGGCGGAGGAGGAGAAGATTTCAGGGCACCATCAGGACTGGTAGCCGTCTCTGCCAAAGACCAAATCTTGGGTTTGCTGTGAGATGGCATCTGTAAGTTGTTTGGTCCCCCAGGACTGATGATTCTCGTGCTATTGTCAGAGGCCTCCTTCACCATGGCCAGCGTGTCTTTGGGTTTCAGCCCTTCAGACCCTGACAGTGCCAAATCCTTCTCCTTTTCCAAGTGCTCCTCTTCACTGCTTTGTCTCAGGAGCTCGGGCTTTTCCTCCTCTTCCTCGTTGCTCTGCTCCCCATCATTCTCATCAATTTTATCTATATCTATGCTCTCCAGGTCAATTTCCTCATCATCTTCATTCTTTTCGGGGTCCCCCTCATTGTCACTCCCGAAGAGGTTTGCATCTTCTTGGTCCTTACTCCTGGAGCCCCAGGTCACCTTGTTCTCCTTCTTGAGCCGCCGGCGGGCATTGGCGAACCAGGTGGAAACCTGGGTGAGGGTCATCTTGGTGATGATGGCCAGCATGATCTTCTCGCCCTTGGTGGGGTAGGGGTTCTTGCGGTGCTCGTTGAGCCAGGCCTTGAGGGTGCTGGTGCTCTCCCGGGTGGCATTTTTGGGCCGCCCCGGATCCCCGTATTGGAATTGTCCGTAGGGATAATAGGCAGGGGCAGTGTGGGCAGCAAAGGTAGCAGGGTGGACACCCGGATTATCTTTCAGCTCGTACTGGGAGCCCTGCAACACATTCAGACAAGCGGAGAGGAAAAAGCACATCAATTATCTCGTTAGCGTCTCTAACAGACCTGAATAGGCTACTCCGGGAGCCGGAATACGCCTTTCAGCGGTGCAAAGGGTCTTCACAGCCAAATTCGGCCCTGCCCGTTCCAGGCTCTTCACATTTAGGTCATATAGAGAGGTGTTCCCAAATGATTCCCCCTTCTTGCAGGGAAAGGAAAGAGAGGTGCTAAGCGGCGGTCTGACAGACATTGGAGTGTTTTCTCCGCAAACCAAACCAAACCAAACCAAACCAAACGATGGAAAGGCAGCAACTTCACCTTTGCCTCGGCGAGACAATTTACTGTGCCCTTGAAATTATCAGGCACATAGAACAGGTACTACACCACAGTTACAAACTAATGCCCGCGCACAGCGCCGCATTTATCTGCAAAGTATCCAGGGGGATGTTAGAAATGCATGCAGAGCATTCTTTATTTTTGCTCCTAGTGAGATGAGGCTGGGGGGATGAATGCACAACTTCAGTACGAAGATACTCCTAATGTGAAAGACTGTCCACACACATGCCAACACCACCACTCCCGCTCCCCAAATCATACACCAAGATTCTGGAGTAAAACATTAACTTCTAACTGTTAGAAGAGCCTTTAAACTCTGGAATGAAAACTGATCCAGGCATTGTAGAATATGGATATTTAGACACTTTATCTCATAAGTTTTACTTTGATCCGGCCAGAGCAAACACAAGCTGTTTACAAGCGTTTAGAGACGGTGATTTATTTGCAATCAATATTCTTTTTATCATCAGTAGTAAAACACACCAAGTCAAATTATCCCATCAGGTGTTTTGGTAAATAACATTTTATCTTTCTAGCAACCTCATTAGGCCTCATTATTACAGCAAATTGTCCAGATATTAACCTAATATTTTAGTTCTTGATTTACAAATATTCAGAAATTTAGAATTTATTTCAAAATATCACCGTCATGGTTAATCACTGTAATAAAATACCAGGGTACTTTGCGAGTAGGAACGGGAACTGTTCCAAAATAGCTAACATTTCAAGCAGTTTTCTTTATTTCTTCTATTGCGATCTCGCCTTTTTTTGTTTGGTTTTGTTTTTATTTTTTGCCTAGTCCAGAAATACATTCTTCATACTACTATGTCACACTTTATGTCAGCCTCAGAAATTGACCTCTTCCATAATGTTTGTGAAGAAACTAATTTAACTTTGTCAAACAGTTAAGAATGATCATGTATTTTAATTTCAGGGACATTGCTTATACACAAAGAGTAGCCCGATGTAATTTTTGTAATGTGTTACAGTGTGGGCTTTCTGCACTCCCTTTATTCTACTGTCTTTTGTTATTGTTGCTGAAATGATATTTTTTGGTAAACTCTGTTGGGAATTCTTTTGAAGAAGCCACTTGTGAATTACTCAGTGCTTCTGTCTCAACTTTTACTGCATTTCCAAAATCAAGGTTAAAATAGAGTAGGAAATGCATGCTGTTTAAAGTGACTTTATAGGAAATGTTTGCAGTAGAAAAACGATCTGTTTTCAGATGCTGTCCCTTGTTCAACAGCGTATTTTGTATTTGCCTACATATATTTATTAAAAACCCTAACAAGTTATGCATTGCGTGCATTCAGTTATAAATATTCACATTTTCTGTACCAGGGGGAGAGCAAAGAGGAACGTTTAGAAAATTAAGTGGAACCTTTGTGTAGCGCCGCCGACAATTTTGGTAATACCAGCAACGAAAATGTTTCAACAACACCGGATATAAAAACAGTTAGTTTTTTTAAAAAAATGTTTCACTTTCTAACTATTACTTTTTTAAGAAAATGTCAAATTAATCCCGAGGACAGTCTGGGTGGCTACAATTTCTCTTAGAATTAACGCCGATATGCGTTTTTGCCTCGATGCCTATAATGGGATGTAGATGCCCTCTTTCGTTTCATGCAAATCCCATCTATGATACCCGCCATAATCAGAGTATGAAAAGTTCAAGGAACAGAACGGGACATTTTCAAGGCTTAAGGAAAATGCCTTGAAATAAACGGGTGCCCCAGGTACCGACACTTTGGCCTTTCGGACGGAACCTCTTTATTGCTCAGCGGCAAAGAAAAGTACCAAGCGGAAAGAGGAGCGCGCTGGAAAGCCCAGTGAAACAGCAGGACCGACAATATCACCCATCAACAACACCACCAATAACAACAAAGAAAGAAAAGAAAACAAAAAAAATAGCCAAGTTGCTAGGGAAAGCCGACAATACGGAGGCAGGAGCCCTGCTTAGCGGTTCCACCGCCAAGAAAAACTCGGAGGAGTTTTGCCCGGCTGGAACGACGAGGAGGATGGGGGGCTTCGCGTGCAGACTGAGCCCGCGACCCCCAGCCCCACTCTCGCCCGCAGACCCGTCGACAGCCACGCTTCCCTCTCCACGGCGGACCCCACGCGGGGTGTGAGCCGCCACCGCAGCCGGCCCGCCGCCCCCCGCGCTGGGCTCTGTAGCCTCCGCCCGGCCCCGGCTCCCCCGGCCTCCGCAGCCGCGCTCGGCGGACTCGGGCAAGCGCGGGGGGCAGCGCGGTGCTCACTCACCATTTGGGAGAAGAGGCCGAGGTCGGCGGTGTAGGGTAGGAAGGCGCTGTAGTTGGGGGCGCTGTAGGGGCTGGCGTACATGCCTAGCACCGAGGTGACAGCGGCCGAGCCGCTGCCCAGCTCGGCGCCCGCGGGCCGGCCCGAGGCGGCAGCGGCGGCGGCGGCGGCTGCGGCGGCGGCGGCCAGCACCCCGGGTCGGTCGCTCCCGTACACCGCCTGGCTGGCGCTGAGATACTGCGGGTAGCCCAGCTGGGGGAAGGACATCTCCGGGGCGCGGGCACAGAGGCGGCGGCAGCAGTACTGGCGACAGCAGCAGAAGCGGCAGAGATATAAAAAAAAAAAGAGGAGGGGGGAAGGGGGGGAAGGAATTATAAAAAAAAAAAAAAAAAAAAAAAAGAAAAAAAAAAAAAAGAAAGGGGGAGGAGGGAGCCTGCTGAAGAGCCGGGGAGGGGAGCGGAACAAACCCGGGCTTCTCTGGATCTCTCTCTCTCTCTTTCTTTTTTCCTCCCCCCCGCTCTTTACTGGAGTCAGGCAGGGCGAGAGAAAAGAAATCGAGCCGATAATTTTCTTTTTTCGTTCTGATTTCTTTCTGTCAGATATATATTGCACCCTAGGTATGGAGGAGGAGGAGTGTGGCAGGATTCAGTGGGGTGTCTTTCCTCAAATCTCGGCTCTTCTGTGCTCCTAAATCCCTTAGATGTGATCTGATCAACAATTGAGCTCCAACTGATGTGTCTGCCCTTAGGTCCTAGGCTGATCTTTCAGATACAATTTGAAGTTGATGTTTTGATTGGCACCCACTTGAGCTGGAAGCGCCGCCCCGCGCCCCCCGCCCGCCCCGCCGCCCCCCTCGGCGCAGCACGTGGTGCGCAGCCCAGCCCGGGCCGCTCGGCTCGGAGCTGCGTGTGCGTGTGTGTGTGTGTGCGTGTGTCCGCGCAGCTGCTGTGCTCTGCTCCGAGTGTATTTAATGTTTAGCAATGGGCTCCTTTCAGAAAAGCCCCCACTGCTGTATGACAACCTGTCTACACGATTTTACAGCTGTCCAACATTGGGGTTTTGCTGTTTCGCAGCCTTAGTGTGTCCCCTTTTAACAAAAACAACTGTGTTGCTGGGTTTTTTTTTTCCACCTTTAACATTGAGTCCCCCTTGTCGTCGTTGGACTCAGGAACAAACGAGAGTGGCCGTGAGAGGAAAAGGGGGCTTTGCAGCCAAGCAACTTGTAACAATTTACCACTACCAAAAAAAAAAAAAAAAAAAAAAAAAAAGGGGCAGATAAATAAATAAATAAATGTGATCTCTCTACAGCAACCCACAAACGCCACTCATACACAAACACATATGCGCAACTTTGCTGAAAGTCAAAAGCCTCCTAGCAGTACTTCCCAGAAGAAAGAAATAAAAAAAAAAAAAGGAGGGAAAAAAAGAAAAAAGACCCGCAGCGATGCGACCCTCCCCGCCGCCCTTTCTCCTCCTCATGCCCTGCCGACGGATTGACACTCAGGGACAATTATCATAGGCATTGCGACAGTTCTCGGAATACTGGAAATAATCCCGCAAATCAACAACCTCGACATGCATGCCGAGGGGCACAGAGGACCCCCAGCCCTCGCCCCCGAGCTGGGGAGGGGGTTAGGGGGAAACCGAGTGTCCTGTTGGTTGTCAAAACTTCCATCCTCCTGTTTCAGTGGGTACCGAAGGAAACACATCGCGGGGGAAACACAGGGAGAGGGACGAGGCGGGGGCTTACAGGGGACACACACACGAAGGGACCAAAACGAGCTCTTGCTATTATGATCATTAAGAACAATGATTAGAGAAAGGGATTTTTTTCCTCTCTTCTTCCCTTTCTCCCCCTGGAGAGGGGTGGAAGGTGCAGCGGGAGACAAAGGACTCCTCTGCGAGGGACCCGGCTGCCTTAAGGGAGGCGGGCTGTCACCGCTGTGCCCTGCCTGCGGTGTTGTCCAGTTCCCCGACGTGGCTGGGCTCGCCCGAACCGCTTTGGGACCGAGAGAGCATCGCACTGCCCGGGCGGCACCGCAAACTTTCCCTTTCCTACTGCTGCCGGGGCCCTCCCAGCTCCCCCGCTGTGGAAAACGAGGAGCGCGGGGGCGGCGGGCCGAGGGCTGGGCGTTTCTTGCCCCGACCTTCCCAGCCCCGGTGGGACTGCCGGGGGCCGCTCTGTCCCACGAGTTCAGCGCGCAGCCCGCGCCGGGGCTGCGCTCCCGCTCCGCCGGCTGCGCAGAGAGTCCGCACGGCCGGGCCGGGCGCTGCCGTCCCTTTGGCCGGCCCCGGCGGAGAGGCCCCGCGGAAGGGCGCGGAGCGGCCGTCCCCGGCTCAGCCCTCGCCGCCGCGGTCCCTTCAGCCCAGGAGCTCCGTCTTTGTGCTGAAAGGGGCGGCCGAGCTCTTCCTTAAGGGACAGCGCGGCGCGGAGCGGCCGCAGACGCAAAGGCCCGCGGCTTTTCGGGATGCAAGGGGAGAGGGGGAAGGGAAGAAGGAGGAGGAGTGGAGGGACGACGGGCGTCTCTCTCCTTTTCCCGAGCCCAGAGCGAGAGTCAGCCCTAAGGTTCGGGCCGCTCCGCGAGGCTTCGCGCCCCCTCTCCCAGCTTGCAGCACCGGGCTGAGGCCGGCAGCCCGGATCCCGCCGGGAACTGGCCGCCGGGGAGCGGAGGGAAATGCCTCCCCTCCTGCCAACGCCCCCGCGGGGTGTCTCCAACCCCGGCCAGCCCTTTCCTCCCCGTGCTCCAGGGAACCGCTCCGTCTCACGGTGTTGATTAAACTTCCTTCCCCATCAGTTGGAAACAGGGAACTTTCCCCTTCCTATGTCTAACAGGGAGAGCAGTACTCCCTCGCACCGCTCCAAAATCTCACCCTCAGAGCAGGAGAGAGACCCTCAGACAAAAATGCACCGCCGTAACAGAGCTGAGTGGGACTTGAAATTTGCAGCCTTATTTTGCGAATGGAAGTGTCACGTTACAAGGGCTTCAGGTAAATAAAGGTGGGGTAAGGCACCGACGCTGCCGAAATCTTCTTAGCTCTTTAGATCTGTGTGGAATGTGTATCCAGAAAAGGTTTCCACTTGGAGGCTTAAGAAATGTGAGTCATCCCCTCCCCCACTCGCTCTCATCCTCGGATCGGTTAAGGGAAGAAAAAAAAAGGGAAAGAAAAAGGAAAGAAGTCTCCTTTGCTTTTCTATCAGCCCTGCATCTTTTTGGTGCGAACTTTGCTACTCTTCACCTTGAGTAGAAATGGAGCAAATAAATACAGTGCAGGTTGCCTGTAACTGTGATTTCGGAAAGAAAAAAAAAAAAAAAGAAGGGAGAAAAAAAAAAAACAAACAACCAAAAAACCGTAAATTGGAAGGAAAAGAAAGTAGGAAGGGAAAAAACCGCCAAGGAGGGGGAAAAGTTAGAAGACTGGTATGAAAGCTTTGTTCGTCATCTGCAAAGTTCCTTGCGCAAGGATGAGCAGAGTCCTGCGAACGCCATTAATTATGCACAATTCTGATTAGAAAATGCCAATCCCCACGCGATTCCTGCTCCTGCACAGGACATTGCCCTTTTTTTTTTTTTTTTTCCCCTTATGACGGTTTATTAAGTCACTTTAGTAGGCAACCTTTCAAAGCCCTTTTTAATTTTTTCCCCCTTGTGCAAGTAAGCTGGGACCGGAGCTGCTACACTAAGCTACTTAGCTTGAAAATCAGTTTAGTGAAGGTCTGGGAGATTCTGGGTTTATTTCCTCCCATACAAGACCTATAGCAGGAGCGTAATAACAAAAGTGCGAAAAGAACGAAACTGTACGGAAAATTACAAACATCAGCAGCAGCTGCCCGAAGCACTAGGAAAATCTTTCCCTAAACCCTGGACCTACACCGTCCAAAAGGTCGGTGTGATCAACCCCTCCTACTCATAAATTAGCTTCAAATTGTAAATAAGTGGAATAAAATACAGATTTAAAAAAAAGTTGTAATCATAATTCGGAAAAAAAAACCCTCTTCCTTTTACTTTTTTTTTCCCCCCATTTTTTTCCCCCTGAGAACTGTGTTGTAGTTGCTTGAACGCCTCCTTAACTTTCTGCGAGACCTAAAAAAAAGGAGCACGGTGCCAACTCATTAGACGAACAGCGTTTTAAAAGACGATAAACAGTCACGTAGCAAAAAAGGATTTGGACTGAGAGTGAAAAGCAGTCACCTTCCCGTCGGAGAGCGGATGCACATCAGAAATCAGGCGGGAGAGAAATACCTAACAGCGCTGGGCATAATGTGATTATACCTAAGGTAATCGCTTAAAATAAATTGTATACTGTTTAAAGTAAATCGACCTAAATGGCCACGCTCATCTAATTCAAAGATCATTGGGCAGATAAACTTCTTAAGGAGCCTTTCTTGAGAAGGAGTTTGCTAAGACAGTGTGATCCTTCCAGTTTCTTAAAGCGATGCATCCAGTGCCAAGAGATTTTCTCTTTATTACTAACAAATCAGTTTAGATAGGGGTCCGATAAGAAATGCAAATCCAGACATAGGGGTCGCTGCTTGGCCGAATTTTAACTGAAGGCTGGTTCTGCGGGAATTGACTACAGGGTACGTTTGTGAAGAGGCTGTGTGAAGCTTTTACACTGACTCCACTGAAAAATGAAGTCAGTGATTTTGATCTGCCCCAGATGTCCTAAGAGTGGATATTGCAGTGCTGGGAATCCGCACCAAATATCTGAGGGCAGTGATGGTAATCAGCGCAACCCATCAGCCAGGGGGGACTGGCAATTGTGATAACCTGCTGCAAATGCGCAGGGCTGGAGATGGCAGTGATAAACCGCTGAAAATATCTTCAAATGGAGATGACAGAGATGTTGAAAGGAGACACCTAACTATGGGGAGAATAGGATACTAAGCAGAGCACAATCTGAGAGTGCAGTTCAGATACTTACTAGTCTACGGTTCACCCGTGTAATTTCCACAGTGATACATGCGTTTGGACGCCGTCTCCGCGGGCAGATTCACGAGCATATGGCCCCGTTGGTAAAACTCGGGGTTTATGCGGCGTTGATAATCAGATCTACCAAAAGAAAGGGCGGTTTAGTCTCTAAAGCACCTTGTTTGTGGCTTGGGGAGAAAAGTTTTCATTTAGTTCTCTAACTGCTCTGAAACATCCTGGTAACGATTTCTTTTGCAAATCCTCTTTTCATTTTCAGCTCTCACCGGTAATAGACAAAGAAATTTAAGATGATTTCTTCAGTTAATAGTCTGTTTCAATTTTCTTTCCTGTGGAAAGAATGTGCAGAGGGAGAAGGAGGTGTGCAAAAAAAAAAAAAAAAAAAAATAATAGATTATCCGTATGTTGCTAATTTTCTGACTGTTCTCAGCAGGTAGTTTCTTTTCTTTTCTTTTCTTTTTCTTTTTTTTTTTTTTTTTTTTCCTAGCTGTCTTTTTATTAATGTGTAAGTTTAAAATAACTCTACCATGTTAAGTATCAATCCTATATATTTTAATGATACATCTGTGCAGAACAGAATCCATTAATTTAATATATCTCTCCTAGATTCTAATTATGCACCGACTGCCGACTATTTGGATCAGTTGGCTGAGTTTTCATTAAGTGTATTACATCTGATTTAGCATGGGACCGTGTTTCATTTGAGGACGCTTACTTTTTTGGAAGTGCCGGCAGTACGGGGGTGGCTCGGCAGGACCGTGGCAGGGGTCTCCTCTCACTGGTCGCCCGCTGCCAGGCCCTGTCGCCGCCGTGTGACCATCCTGAGCGCTTCTCATCAGCCCTGATTTATGAGCCTTGTTAAACACTCATTATTACTTTGCACCTTTTTTCCAGCAGGGTCTGGGAAACAACCCCACTTTGTGACAACAGGGCATGTGACAAACAATTATAGGCGGAGAGGTGATGTAGCTCTGGAGCGCCAGACTCCCCTCTCCTCCCCTTCACGCCCAACCAGAGGAACATTTCTGTTAAAAGGAAGGAAGGAAGGAAGGAAGGAAGGAAGGAAGGAAGGAAGGAAGGAAGGAAGGAAGGAAGGAAGGAAGGAAGGAAGGAAGGAAGGAAGGAAGGAAGGAAGGAAGGAAGGAAGGAAGGAAGGAAGGAAGGAAGGAAGGAAGGAAGGAAGGAAGGAAGGAAGGAAGGAAGGAAGGAAGGAAGGAAGGAGAATTTTTTAAAATCTCACTCTATTTTTGCCAATTTAAATCACAGCAACAGCAGCATTTAGACCTCTGACTGTGCAAATGAATGGTTTGGTTTGTCTAAATAAACACAAACTTGGAATCAGGGATATGGGATCGATTCCCTTAGTGTGAATATGTACACATCTTCAGTGTACACAGTCAGTACAGGAAGGGATCCAAGCCTGAGCAGCTGCAGCGTTTGATTGTACTCAAGGTAGCACCTAATAAGGTGTTTACAGAGATTATTTTATTCAGAGAGCCAGAGCATGTGCTTTCAAAATGAAAAATACAACTTTTTAAAATGTAAACTAGGAGAAACTGAGTTTCCCTCCCCGATATCCGGGTGACGACTTTTTATTAAACCTTTATCAATTCACCTCAGATGAACTTACACTTATTTGTGATAGCAACGTGAATTCATAGACGTTCTCTTCCTTTGCGCTTTTGCAAATGAATTATTAGAGCTATGCACACAGGCCTATATGAACAAGGATTAAAATCTATGGAATGTATCATCTGCCTCTCTTGCACTTTCTCTCTCTGTCCGTCTATCTACCTATCTATGAATATTTTATGGGTCTGAACTTAATTAACAAAATAATTTCCATTTTGTCTCCAAAATGATCAACAGCAATTATGTGAGTTTTTTAAGGTTTATAATTTTATGTCACCAGACTGTTGCTTGGGGGCAGAGGCACAATTGCCATGCCAGCTGCAGTTGTATTTATTTGGTTTTTTTTTCTGTCTTGTTCCTGTAGGGCTGCATTATGCAGTTTTTAATTAGTTTGTGTTTGTATTTCACCCGTCCCAAATCAATGCCATCCTGGAGCAATGCAATGTAAATTCCTGCAGTACAGGTGTAGCTGCTAGCTCTGGAACACTAGGAAACTCATGTCTTACAAATGAAAGCAGTGAATGCCATTCAGCCAAACTGTCAGCTTTAAACAGCCAAGAGGAAGGAGATCAAAGCAGAGAGCAGGAACTTCTACTCTCCAGATTAGTCTTTATGGTTTGAACGCCTAATGCTATTAAAGGGAACCAGGACATATATCACATCGTTGGCTACAAAGTTACTTCTAATTTTGCTAAAGTCCTGCCTTATTTTGGCCAGTGTAAGCCTTCAGAGCATTTCGAGATGCACTGTTTCCTTTGAGGCCTAGTAGCTACTCATCAGAAATTATGCAGAACTAATACCTTCAGAGACACATTTCTGTTTGTGCACGTATTTATATAACTTATCGCCTTTTGAAAGATAATTTTGATTTCCTCCTAGGTTCCACAAAGTCTTTTAATAGAACTTGCAGCAATAAAACCTGAAATTCTAGTATCTCCAGACATGAAAAATCCCTTTATGTTGTGTTTGGTGTCTCTTCTTTCTTGAAATGACCTCTGTACGGTGGTGTATAAATCTATTATTCCAGTCACCGGGGAATTCTTTTAAAGCTTTTTTTTTTTTTTTTTTTTTTTTTTTTTTTGTCAGGAATAAGAGATCGTTCATCTTTAACTAGGCCACATAGAAATTATGATTCAACAGCAGTGTATATTTAATTAGAGTAATCTCACTTGAATTTAATTACCTAATGAATTATTTGTTTAAAAGGTAAAAAGGCTTGTTTGCCAAGTACAGTGCAGCCCACTGATAAGAACTTCCGTTATAAGAACATTAATATTAAAAAAAATAATAAAACAAACCCACAATATTTTATGGTTTTATATTTTAACTCTTTGCTTCTGCCAGCCGTCGGTGGGTACGCCGAGCGCGCTACGATCAGGGCTCCCTTCGACTCCCGGCGGGGAGCCTCGCACAGCCCGCCGCCGCCGACTCGCGTAAATAACGCGCCTACCCGCGCCGCGCAGGCGGGCGTGGGGGCGGGCGGTAGGGGCGAGGGAAAGACGGGACACGGACGTCTTTGCCGGCTGAATTGCGAGGCGAGAAGCCGGCGCCGGCGCCATTCGGCAAAGGGCGGTGAGGCCGCCCGGCTGCAGTCGGTGGAGGGGCTGCGCGACGCTCCGCGCCCTGCGCATCCCGGGGCAGCCGCCGGGATCGGAGCTGCTCCCCAGGGCTGCTGTCCTTTCCTCTCAGTGCCGCGTCTGGAAGAGGTCCTGGCCAGAAACAGGAAGATGTCAGAGCGGGGAGTGACAAGCTACAAAACAGTCGTCATCTATTTTTTTTTTTTTTCTCTCTCAATTTCCCCGTAGTTTTATGGTCAGTGCAACTAATCACAGTCCTTTGATTACTTATGCTTCTTCAGCCGTGGCAACAAAAACTGGCCAGCCTCCTCTGCCCTTGACTTTCCTCCTTGGTTCCCAAATTTTCCATCTACTTGCATTGTTTGTTTAAAAGATACAACACATACAGTGCTGAACTGCAACACTTGTCGGAAGGTTCGTCTGAAAGCACCACAACTCGGGCATTAGCCGACCCGGAAAAAAAAAAGAGAGAAAAATAGAAAAAACTTTTTTTTTTTTTTTTTAATTATTCAGTAATGGGAAGTTCTCCTTGAGGTATTCTACTTACCTGATGCAGAGAAACTAGATCAAAAACATTTTGGTTTGTTTGCTTCTGCGTTGGGAAGCAGCTCTGTGGTTTGACAGTGGGTCCTCTCGAAGGCGTCACTGGGTGGCTACTTGTCGCTTGGACCGAGAAGCTTCGGTCTGTCCTTCCCTCTTCCCCGAACACAACGAGGCTATCGCCAGGGCCTGAACTGGAGTGCGAGGAACAGCAAGGGGTCGGACCGACCTCTCCTTCCCTTGCTGCCCCAGCAGTGATGCTCGGGCACCACGCAGGGAGCAGGATCTCTGTTAGAGACGTTAAAAGGTATCTCTGGAGGTGGGAAGGTGGCCTGGAGATGCCAAACATGAAAAAGGTATTTCTCCCTTACCTTCCTTTGGTGGGTAAGAACCTACCAAGCATTTCTGCTGGAGAAACACCACCAAGAGGGAAAGAGGAGCGTGTATATACTCAAACCGTGGGCAGGGAGGGTAAAGTAGGTGCAAGCTTAAAACTAATTTTGAGCAATGTTCAGGCACCATTTCGAGACGCAGCCGTGCTTGGGAGTCCCTAATGGGCGGCACTGAGGCTCCCACTCATGCAGTCCTGCAGCGGAGGGCACCACTCATTAGCCCGTGGGCGCGGACGTACCGAACACGCAGGGTCAGAACTGCAGAAGTACCCACGGATCAAAACATCAAACCTATCTGCCCAGCAGGGAATTCTCTCCCGGTCCCCCTTGGCCCCGCGTGACCAGGTGGGAGGCGACCCGGCGGTCGCCGGGCGGAGGTGGCGAGGGCAGTGAGCGCCACCGACTCCGCGCGGCTCCGACGCACCTCCGGCCCCGCCGCGCCCTCAGCCCGCTCCTGCGCCCTTTCTGTCGCCGGCCTCTGGAAACGAAGATGTTTCCCAGAGCTGCCTGCCCTGCTGCAGGCATACCTGCTCAAACCCTCAGTCAGTCGCTGAGCAGCTTGCGCTGTGCGAAACTTACGCCCCAGCAGTTCAGGGAGGCGAGGAGGGCCCCTCTCGGCCTCGGGGGGTCAAGGCGCGGTGGTCTGGGGATGTGGTGAGCATCAGGCAGGAAAGGAGTGCTGAGAACGAGCCTCAGCCTCTGCCGTCCCCTGAATTCTCCATTTAAGGGCAGGGATCCTAATTGTTTTCACGAGTTTTTCTTCACATAGGCGAAGTGAAGCAGCTTTATGCACGGGTTGCAATAGCTGCTGGTGCTGGGGGAGCAGGGGGGGCTTACCAGCTCACCAGCTCCTCAACTCCTATTTCAGGGTGCCAGAAATATTTGATGACCATTTTGCACTTTCAGGTAAATATACCAAGTGTTGAGCCCAAGAGTAGCCTCAGATCTGTTACAGTGAGAATGGAGAATTGACTTCAGAAAACCTCAAACCTCATGATTATATTAAAAATGTCTAATATATTCAAAGCTCAGATCATGGTCATTTTCAGATCTGAGAGCAAAATTATCACAACATTTCATTTCACTGTTTATAGTCACATAAATATGTTGGTCTCCTCTACTATGTGTCATTTGCACACACTGTTATTAGAATCAACTGGCACCCTCACTGAAATGTTTGTAATGACTTTAGGATATTATGGGAGTTATAGATCTGCAGGCCTGGCATTTTAATTCTTGAGGACCTATGCTTTTCTTAAAGTTACAAGTGCAGTTGCCACAGCACAGCTACATAATGTAATTAATTCCATTATTTTTTATAAACAAACACCCACATTATCAGATCATATTTGTCTGTGTACTTTTATTCTTACCCTCTTTGGAGCATCTATGTATTTTCACTCTATTTTTACTGATAAACTACAGCTGTATAATTTCAATCATGTGGTTGTGGTAGGACAAACTATTAAATAAATCTAAGATTAGAATTTATTGAATTAAAATTCCTCACCAAAGCTTCTCAGATTCTTTTTAATATTCAATAAACAGAGTAATTTACAATGTCATTCTATCTCTTCTATAGCTTTCTTCTAACACTGCAGCATTAGTAGCAGTTGGTGTATTTTCTGTCTTTGGTTTCTTTTTCCTTAGATGTATAGTCACTCTTTTTGCTATTATAATTGATTTATGTACCCATTGATGTGTGCTGCATTTTAATGATGAACTCTTTGTTTTATCCAATAATACTTTTCAATAAGATTGTTTGGACTGCATTTTAAGGATAGGTGTAAACTGATGCTTAGAGTTTTAATGCCCAATGTTGACCCAGACAAGATTTTTTGCACTCAAATAAGACTGTAAATTTTTATGCATTTTTACACTTACCTACATTTTTTACTTTACTTTAGGCTTACTAAAATGTAATTACCTTTCCCCTTTTGCTTCTTTCCTCTACATTAATATGCTAAATTCTATGAGGTCCATATCTTTTATATTTTTTCTTTCTAACAACTCCAGATTATATTTGAATGGCAGGACAGTTTGAGCTTGACCTGTATCAAGCAGCACTGGTCCATTGAAAGCATTGCAACAGGATAACAGTGAGAGCAGAAATAAAGTGGATTTAATAAAATAATAGTAATGAAGTGAAAATACATCAATTAAACACCTTATTATAAGACAATCCCTCATAGTGGTTCTTAAACAAACTAGTGGGCCAATAATATGACTTTTTTAGCAATAAAGTTAATCATGTCCTCCAGTGAATTATTTGTCTAGATACAGTAAGAAACAGAAAACTAAAAAAAAAAAAAAATAGGGTTGGGGTATTGTAGTAGTTAAATCACTGCAGCAATTTGTAGAACTTGGTGTGCAATTATGAGCTACACCATTGTACTCTAGAAATTAGCACTGAATTTATTATATTGATTCAGTGCAGGTTTTTCTCCTCAAAACTGCAGTTGCCCATCCCATATGTTTCATTTTACATATGCATGGTAGTTCCCTGTCAAAGGTGGCAATTTTGGGTTTTTTTGCCTGGGCTTGAGAACATTCAAATAATAATGATAATATCGCATCCACTGTTAATTTTTAATGTATAACTACACTGCTTCAAATTACAAGATATTTTATGCAATATGTGTATTCTACTGTTTCCTCATATGTTTTGTATTGGTCACAGACAAGATAAATTTTAGAAGACTAAGTCATGATGCTCAGAGACTTATAGACATTATTAAGAACAGTGAGGAATTATGAGCCTTCATAAACACAACAGGCCCAAATTAAGACCCTCAGTTCAGCAGCTGGAAGCCTTTTGGGGTTGATTACTACATGCAAAGGGAAAACATGCAAGGAACTACTTATGTGGTATACTCTGTACCCTCAAGTTAAAGAGACTACCAGTAGAGTAAAGTATCTGTTAGCTTGGGTGTAGATAGTGGAACCTGAAGTATTTTTATTGTGTCCACCTATGTCTATAAGTTCAAATATTTAACGCCTGGATGGGATGCTTTTTTAATGTCACAGGATACTCAAAGACAGATACTAATCCAAGCAGATGTTTTGAAGGCCAGGAAAGTAATAGGTCATATCCTGCAGGGCTGGGCCGATAATGGACAAGGAAATGCCCATTTTCTGTTTCACCTTTTATTTATTTCCTCAGCTTTTCCATGAGGGTCACAGAGTTAGGCAACAACACGGTCATTCAGTAGTTCACAGAAGGTTTTGATCTCTCTCTCACCCCATCTCAGGCCAACAAGCATTTGCAGTAGCTCATACTGTGCTGGCATCACTGCTGTAATTGCACTAACCCAGAACAGTGTTGCCATAAACATTTCTATGCTAAGCTTAATAATTCTAATGCTTCGTGGAAGCAGTCTTGGTGCAGTTGCATTGATGTAGTAGATGCTGCCAGTGTAACTCACAATAATCTTGCAATCCTTACAAAGCCTGCTCTCTGCAATTTCCTTCTACTTCACATTATTTACTTGGTCTAAACTATTCGCTGTTTCACAGAGTGATAAATACTGGTTCATTTATTTCAAATAAAATAATCTCTTCAGGTATTGATTGGTGCTCTGACTAATCCCCACTTCATGAGTACATCTTGGGACCTGTTGGGAAGCTTCCCCATAATGCAGTGCTACTCCACAGCTGAGCCAACTTCTGTGTTATATAATAGATTTTCACCTGCACAGGGTTTGCTGGCAATTTTTTACATCATTGCAAGTTTTTACACTCCTTTAAACTAAGATATGCTCTACAGGCATTAAAAAGGACTTCTCTAGTGGAAGCTGGGGTACTTGATGGAAAAGAAGCTGTGGTCAAGAACCTTTGACATTTCAATTTTACTGTCATTTTTTTGCTTGTTTGCATTTGCTGTGAGGTTTTGTGGCTGAAGAACAGCCCTTGGAGTCCTGGGAACAGAACAGAAAAATTATTCTCATTCCATAAAACACAGAAACAGCAGAATAGCCCTTCTTGGGGGAAGAAAAAACTCCATGTTGAGAAGGCTATTGGATTCCTGTGTCTCCACTGAACAACAAATTTGCTAATAATGAGCTGACATATAAAAGTTGGATCCTACTAGTTAGTTTCTTTAGGGTACCAGTCTTTCTTTCCGAGCTCAGTATACTTTTTTTTCATCATTCTTTTTAGATCTTCTCATCTTGTTTCTTATCTTTGCCCATTAATTCCCACAATTTTTCTTTTGTCTCCATATTCCATATTTATATTTGTCCATCTTTCTTGGCTCAGTCTTGCCAGCTTCATATTTGATCCCACAGTAAAACCACTCTTGCTCTTTCAGTTTTTTTTACTGAAAACAGCATCCTTATATTCTTCATGTTTATCTGAACTTTGTAGTTGAAAAAGATTCAGAGAAGGGATTGACTTTCTGCATGCAATACCTACTCCGTCTGAGATCCTAAAGCCTAAGCAATAATTAATAAATTTTTAAAAATCATCAATTTTCCACTGATGTACTTATCCTGCTTAAAAATGATAAGTTTAAGCAATTAGGAACTCAGGTGACTCCTCATGTAATTATAATTGTGTGACTAATTATGTTATCCTTTTCACTCTGCTAAAACATACACTTGGAAGAACATGTACATATGCAAGAGTTAAAAACATTTCTGGATTTGTTTGCTTTTGCATTCCTAACAGTTGCTTGTTAATAGGAAATGTTTATGGAAAAAATGGTGGCCTGTGGCTGCAATCTGACCTTCAGCTAGAGCTGATATAAAGTAACTTTACAGTTTGTCTTCCGACTGCTCACAGTATAAGGAAAGAGTATTAGTATATGTGTGTTTAACTGGACTTCATGCTTCCATGCATGTAGCACTTGCACAGTTTCCCCAATAGTAAGAATGTTAATTCAAACTCACACAACTTTGAACACCTTTTTTTTTTTTTTTTTTTTTTTCACAACTGTTTAAATTTACTTGGCAGGAGTAGAAATGAGGTAATATATGTGACAAAGAAAATAAAATGTCTTTAACACCACCAAAAAGATAACTTCAGCCAGCTTGGCAAATTCACGGGACATGTGGGGATGCAGCCAAGGGCATGGAGAGGTAGATGACATGGTGAGAATGGCTCTCCAGTTCAGGACCTGAGCCTGAGAAGTGAACAAAGTCCTGCTGGGGGACAGTTTCTAGTGAGGCTCCTCAGCAGTTCATGTGGGAATCCATACTGTTTCTTACTAACCTAGGAGGTAGGACAGATTTTAACCTCAGTAGTTTTTCAGATTTGAAAAGAAACTGGGAGACAGTTCAGATTCAGAAACTGGGGGACAGTTTCTAGTGAGGCTCCTCAGCAGTTCATGTGGGAATCCATACTGTTTCTTACTAACCTAGGAGGTAGGACAGATTTTAACCTCAGTAGTTTTTCAGATTTTAGCACATTGGGTGGGAATAGCTCTTTCCCTGGAAGGCAAGCTGTTGTTCAGAAGGATGTAGGTGGGCTGGAGAAATTCCAGCAGGAATCTCATGAGACTCAGCACAGAATGTAGAGTCCTGACCCTACTCTAGGAAGCCATCTTCCTTCCATCCAGTCTTGGCATCAACTTTTCGAAAGGCAGCTTTATAAAAAAGGACCTGATGGCCCCAGTGGACGGCAGAGGGGACATGAGCCAGCAGCAATCAGCACTTGCAGTGTAGGAGACCAACTTCATAATGAGTAGTAAGAGTCTGAGTGTAGCCAGTAAGGAGGAAGTAGTTATTAGTGGGGTGGGTGTCAGTCTCTTCTCCCAAGCAACAAGGGATGGGAGCCAGGGAAGGTGTAGACGGGATATTAGGAGAAATTTAAAAGATTGTCAAGCATTGGTACAGGCTGCCCTGGGAAGTTATTGAGCCATGAGGTATTTTAAAGATCTAGATGTGGCACTTAGGGACATGGTTTAGTGGCAGACTTGGCAGTGCTAATGGCTGGATGAGAAGATGTTAAGCATCTTTTCCAACCTAAATGATTCCATGTTTCTTCTTTAATTAGCACTTTTGAGACTCCATATGAAGGACTCTGTCTATTTTTGAGCTTCCCGGTGCAAAACAGGTATTGACATGCTGCAGTCAATGTAAAAGGGAAATTGGAAGCCAAGAACACATGGTAGGAGAAACTGGACAAATAGTGGTTGTTCAGCCGTGAACAGCAGGCTAATGGCAGGTCCTATAGCTGACTTCAGGTACTTTTTGATAAAGTGTAAGCTAAATGGAAACACTCTGCCCAGAGTGGCAGGATGAGAAGAAGAAGATAATGGCAAATTATGTTTAGATACCAAAAGAAGGGTGGCAGTGGGGAGTGGGAAATAAAATAAAAGGAAACCATAAGAACCTGGACAGTTTATGGACTCATCATGCCTGAAGATATTCAAAACTGAATTGGACAAGACACAGAGGAATCTGACATAATTGGATGACCTCCAGAAATCCTATTGAACCAAAATTATTTTACGATTTTGTAGCAGTTGAGCACATAGCAATGAAAGAGTGGAATTAACATCCTTGCCTGTGTTAAAAGGTAGACTACAAAATGTGGCAATAATGCATGTGGCTGTAATATGTTAGTTGTGTTGACTAGAGATACATTTATTTCTTAGCTTTGAACTCTCATCAGAATGCACAGTGTAAAAAACTGATGCTTCTCTCTCTTAGGGGTTTATAGTACAGCTTTTATACAACCATGATTGCTAATAAGATACTGCCTGATACAGCAAACAAACCTTGAGAGCAAGCTAGAGACATCTGACAAACACAGTGCCATCTTTATCAGTAAGCCATTTCAAGAAAGAATGGAGAGGAGGGAAAAAGGAGTGAGCAAGACCAGAGAAATAGTCACCATGCAGCTGATAGCTGACTTTCCAACTCACATGTTAATTTAATGGTCTGCTCCGGGAGATGTACAAGTAGATTTGCATGTAGACGTTCAGGACAGCACTGTAAGAAAGTAGAGCTGCTAGTTGTTATCATGCATTATACTTCTGAGGCTAATTCCTCTGAGCACACAAGTAAAGGTGCTTCCTACCTTAAGACCTTTTGTCTATGGCCAGACTAACACAGTTCAGCTCTCTTGGCTTGTGATGTCCCAGAAGAGCCTCTTGGCCCATTCTAAGATTACAATATAACAAAGACCAAAGTCACAGAATGTAAAGTACATGAGAGGAACAGGAATGGCTTGAAATGCATTTAGTAGTGTTAACATAAAAGTATTCTTTGACCTTTCTTAATCCTATTTATTATTCTTATTTATGAAAGAACAAGTTCTGCTAAATAAAAGATATAATTTTAATTGTGGAATTAACTGTAATTACATGTCATTATGAAATATTCCATAATTTTGTAATTGCTTAAACTGTTGGTATTTACTGAACATAATTTACAGTAATTCCTTTATTCTTTCTTTGTCTAACCAATAATTATCTTTGTAATAGGTAGTAGAATCGTGAACTGAACAAAACTATACACATTAAGTGTTCACAGCATTTCTATTTGTCTTTTGTTTCTGTAGGAATCCAAAACAAAGTTAATCTGATCAACAAGGATCAATAGAAAAGTGAGTGAAGATTCTTATTTCTTTGAAGCCAGAGAAGGCAATGAAATAATCCTCCTAAACAATGAAGGCCTTTAATTCAGAGTCTTGAACACTGAAAGGCATTGTGAAGTGGGATTTGCAGTGTTTCTGATTTTAATTTAAACTGTACAAGCAGGTGCAGTAGTTGGAAATTAATTACTTTTACTACATTTTTGTGATATTGCAAGACGAAAATCACAGAAGAGTCCCAAACCTGATTTATGGACTGCCAGACTAAAAAAAGTCTGAGAAGAACATCCTTTTGTTTTACCCTCCATGTTCCCATACCCAATTTTAATATATCCATCTACTTCTCTTTGTGTTTTCATTAGGTGCACAAGCTGAAGGATATCTCAGTACTTGGGACTCTGCACCCATGTGAGTGGGCTACCTCTGGAAGAAACACCAGCCTCCATCTACTTGGTGTCTTTACTTGAAAAGCTGATAGTGGACTGGGCTGCAGAGGGCCCTTCTGTGAACTTTTGGGACTGAGGAATGCTTAAGACAATATAGGACTAGTCCACCACCCTGAGTCACAGGTAGTTGGTTCATCAGGTGGGTAACACAGAGCAGCAGGGCAGGGACTTGCCAGCCAGGATTATGTTGCACCATTTCCAGGATCTAGAGCTGGCAAGGGGGACACTTGAGAACTCAGGACACTTGGCATCATTTGGTCATGAGGCAAGTCCAGCAACGTAAATCCAGTCCTGTGGTAGCAGCCAGAGTCTTACTCAGCCTGGTGACCACCAAACAGGACCTGGAGTTAGGTGAAAGATCTGAGGTCAAGCTGGGCAGTCAGTCCATGGATCAGAGCCCAGTACAGCAGACTGCATAGCTGGCTGTGACAGATCTGGAGACAGGCACACTTATAGCACAGCTCAGGCAGGAAGTAACGGCCCCAGGCTGAACGGGAGCGGAGCCCAGTGCATGTGTGGGCACCCACACCGGGCTTTGTGCCCAAGACCTACATGTGCCCTCAGGGCCTTGATCAGCCCATAGGATGGAGGCTGACCAGTAATCAGAGAGCAGCACTAGGAGGTGGATCTTAGCTGGAAAGTGCAGTATTGGACTTTGGATTTTCTTTGGAATGCAAAGAAAGTCCCTCTGGCTCATGGTGAGGCAACCAACCAGGCTGGACAGAGGAAAGCACAATAGGCTTCCATTTGGATGAAGCTGATGACAGTGCTTTTATGGATAGTAGGAGGATGATATTTTCATTCTTTCTGTTTTGTCTACTGCACAGGCTTGTGAAAATGGTCCCTGCAGTAGGCCACCTATTGTCAGCCACCATTAACTTGTTTGAGGTAAAAGAAGTCCTTAGAAATCTTCTCCTGACTTCTTCTATCCCATCTCCTGATTCCTTTCATGTTTAGCTAGAACTATTTGGCAATGAAAATATTAATGTTAAATATTTATGTTCAATATTTACAGTTCCATATATCCTACAGAAGGAACTGAGGATTGATTGCTTGTTCTCTTTGTCTTGATCTTTCACTTGATTTTGTCTTTCCTTTTCTTGTAATGTGAGAGAAAATTCAACTTTTGAACCTTGGGTTAAAGAGTTTGTCTTGACCTTATGCTAAACCTGCTGACTTTGTTACTCTGTGCTCTTGTTTGTAGCTTCTAGGAAGGAATAAATGGGCAAAATCAAGCTTATTGTGGATTCACAACTCTAATCATGATGACTGCAGTTATTGTGAGGACCATTTAAAATGTATTTATTTTACAAGTTTTCTTTGGGGTTTTCTGTCTACCTGCAAGAAAAAATATTGTCCTCCAGCCTACTTACCTCCAGGAACTCAGGGACCCTCAACCATCAAAGCTGTCATAGAAGATTGGTTTCATGGCATTATGGGGAGAGGCAAGATGCCAGAGTGTTGTTCTTATCTTCAAATAACATCTCCCTGAATAAGGTCCTCTTTGTTTTGGGAGCCATGGGTGTGTTTTGTATACACCGTTCATTTATTTTTTCAGTTACATGTTCAGAGATAACACAGGTTGAACTAATTGTCTAAATAAGATTTGGAATTTAACAAATTACAGTCTTCAATAACATAATTTTCTTCGACAAAAACAACACAGGTAGTGCTCTCCTAGTTTGACAGCTCTGGGAGCTAGAGTTGATTCAGAAGTGCAAGAATGAGCTTCTAAAAGCGTAAGGAAATAAGAAACGTTATTTATCACTGTTTCAGTGTCACCAATTTGTTATTTTTATTGTTCTTCAGAATAATGGGATTTATTGAAGCAGTTTATCCTCACATCACGTAATACATTGTTGTGCTTGAAGAAAAAGGAGGATTCAAAATAGCAAAACATAAAAAAGCACCTTAAATGTAACAGAAATCCACAGCAATACTACACTTTTATACCTACCCTATTTCTATCTGGAACAAGCAGAAAAAAGTATATGTGGAAAAGAATAGTTCAGTTATTAAAACAGCACAAATTGAGATATTTGCATAGTTACTGCCATGCTCAAATGAAAGAAGATAATTGTGTGTATGAAAGGTTTTCAACAGCTGTCTTTGAAATCAAATAAAGAATTAGATAAACATGCTGGCTGCTTTGCATCTGGGATATATACACCAACACTCAATATTCACAAATCACTAAGTGGTTGTTGGACACCTGAAATTCTATTGATTGCTAAAGCTCAATAATGTCTCAGAGACTTGATCAAAAGAGCAGGCAAGCAAACAAGTAATTATATAGTTTTGTGACTTTTAGCATATACTAAATACACTGCAAACATTCTGACTAGATAAATAACCTCAGTTTGGTATGGCAGCAGCCATAACAGGAAACCTTTCAAATGTTGATTACATAAAATTAAGGATGATACAGTGAGAAAGAGTATTGTAAATCAGACAGCAGGGAATTTCAAGGATCACAAATCCTTGCCTAATATAAAGTACAGCAATAAATTCTAGCATGGATTGTTTCTTTTATAACAATGGTTACCAAGAAAATAGGAATTGTGAGATAAAATTCCAGGGCATTTAAGTAATGATAGTCCCTAGAAGTTTAATTGCTTTATTTTTCTTCCAGCTTGCTCAAAAGTGAACACAAGTAATAGATATAAAACTGTTTGATTGTATAAATTAATATTTGTTTCCTTAGATTCTATGTTAAGTCAACAAATAACTTTCTTATTATATTTATTATGGCAACTGGAAATAAATAGCTAACCTTATTCCTTATCATAAATTTTTAACATGACCTTATTGACATACATTCGTATATTGAGAATTCCACTGAAAACTGTGAAAAGATACCAGTGCAAAACTGCCTTGTGAGTCAGTCTTAGGGCTTGGCAGAGGTTGTTGACCCCTGGATCTTCTCATTATTACAAAACACTCAAAACACCAACTCCCTGAAAGATAATAGTGATTTTAAAAAAAAAGAAATATTTTAAGACTAACTCCCAGAGCATTGTGCCTTGCTTTTCATCTCACTGGAGTTATTAGTCATCTCTCAGATGGCTTAACAGGAATGGTCATCATACTGTAACCCTGGGCTCTGATTGTGGGGATGTCCTTATGCTGTAATTAGAGGAAAAATATTGCCTCAGAGAAAACTGTGGTATAAACATGTAGTGCTCTGGCTAGCATTAATCTATTTTGATATGAAGTGATCTGGCATCATGGGAAGCCAAAGAAGATTTTCTTCATGTAGTTTACAAACAAAAAGAAGAGCACTGCAAGACTACAAAAAAACACAGCTCTAACTATGTTTATAATTTGGCTTAAGCTTGACTCCACAGTACCTGCAGGCAATCTCACACAATGCAAAATACCACCACTGAATTCCAGTCCTCTGTACCAGGCAGCTCTTAATGGACATTGGCTTGTCATCATGTCCTCATGACTAGTTACATGTAAAAGTAATGTTGTGCATAAGTTAACCTGGGACCCCATATATTTCTGGTCAAGCTTTCCCAGAAAAAAATTCTGATGTTGCATATAGCATGTTCCCGTCCTTTGACAACAGTCCAAAAAGATGGGCTAGATGAAAAAAAAGTCACCTCTGTTCTTACAATTTAAATTTCACTGTTCCCAAAGTATTCAATAGGTCCTGTCCAAAACCAGGATTTCAACTCTGTATCCAACTACAAGAGATGCTGGGTGGTAAAGAATTTCTGCAATTTCCCCACAGAATTAGAATATTTTAGGACCAGTCTGTGATTATGCTGTTTAAAGAAAAAGGTGAGTCTACAGCTACACAGTGTCATCTGATGCCACTGACAATGTGACATTGATTATATATAGACAATGATCCTGAATTGTTCTGCAGTACTCCAAGAAAGTGTAAGTGAAGATTTGAACCCATTATTTATTTACCTAGGATGCTTCCACAAAAATTTCAATTCTATACCTTTAGGGCTTCACAGCTAAAGTAGAACCATTACTGCGGTAAGATGGAAACACTGGCAGTAGTCTAATGCCTCTGCAGTGAGGTGAGAAGGAAGCACAATTTCTGTGACTCACTGGATTGCTTTATACAAGACTGGTTGTACTGGGACAGGCTGCTGAGCTGTGGTGAACAAGGTAATCTCACAAAACCCATAGTTATGGCTTTCAATACATCTTCTGCTTAAATAACGGCAACACTGTCTGATACTAAGGGCACATAAAAACCTAATTTATTTTATTTTCCTTTTATATGATTGGAATTAATGAAAGTGTCAGGAGGTAAGCTATTTCTTTGCGGAGAGTTTGTTGTTTAGTTCCATCACATCAAAAATAAATGAAGTATTAAAATATATTAAAAGATAAATATGACAATTTCTCCCTATTTTTCCAGTTTGATTTGCCTTCACTGTGCCTGTCATTCACACAGGAAAACTGGCGAATGGTATAGATGGTGATTTTTTTGGTGTTGTTAGTATCTAAGAAATAATAATGTATGAGAATAGAAATTAGATTAATATGAAATTTTAAATATTGCATTTAGGATGGTGGAACTGTACCACATGATCTGCAAAAAATTACTTATTCGTATTTCACTTACCTATTACAATCCCAGGAACACATTTCCAACAAGTCTTGTATTTTTCCATCAAACACTTGATATCAAGACCTTGACAAAAGAAAATTAAGCATTATGCTGCTGGAGAGTCTCTTAGTTTCTCAAACCAAGGAATTATATTTTTAACAAGCCCTCAAGTGAACTTGTGATACTGAATTGTGCTGGCTACTCTTGAATTCTGTGTTTTCACCAAAGAATTGTGGAAGAAAACAGAAGCACATTCTCCTCAAAACCTTCCTCTTTGACACAGTGTCTGCATTCTTAGTTTTGCAGAGCCTAGCAAGTGTCAGTCTTCTTCCTATGTGGTTGTTTTTTAGCAAACAAACATGATCTGCTCTCTACTACAAAGAGCTGCAAATGATAATAATAGCACTGGTAAGAAACCAAGTGAATGCCAAACCTTCCTTGGAATGCCCCAGCCCCTACTGATGAGGAGGCTTGCATGCAGAACCATCTGTCAGGTGTGTTCATTTATCATTAACCAACTGGGGAGACAACAAGAACTCAAACATCACCAGAAAAGAGGCAGTAGCTCTGTTTTAACTGCTGTACATTTGTTTCAAGGAAAAACTGGTGAACAGAAAGTAGGACTTAGTCTATTAAATAAGTAATTTGCTCTGAGTCAGATTCTGCTGTTTACTCACTCAGAAAAGTACTTTATTTAGCAGCTGAGTAAGCATTTCACGTAGAGCTAAATATTATCTGAACCAAGAGAAAAGATCAAAAGTTTATTTTATATTGTGGGATATAATCAGAAACTTTTTAAGCATGGCTGACTGCAACTGTACCCAATAATGGTCAGTAGGGCACTTCATGTTAGTGTGGTCCATACAGAAGGACTGCATGTAGAGATTACTGCACCATTTCTAAGAAATTCTCTGTTGCTGACATTCAAATGATAATTTTCAAATGAATTCTCAAAGTGATAGCAGGCCCCAAAATTTTCCACTGCTGGATTCCAGCTTCCTGATCCAAAGTACATTTGAGATTCCTGTAAGAGCTGACAGCAAGGAATCATTCGGAAGCAATGCATATAATATATAAAAATGCAGGATAACATAAGCTATAGAAGACCTCAGGAAGTCCCTGGTCTAACTTTCTGTTTGAAGCATGTTTGACTATGGGGTCAAACAGGAATGCATAGGGCTTTATCCAGTTGGGTCTTGAAACTATCTGAGATGGAAACTGCGCAGTCTTTCTGGATAACCTACTCCCCAGCTTCACTGTTCACAAGGTAATAAAGTTTTCCTGCTATCAAATCCAAGGTGGCATATTTTTTTGAGTATTTTTTTCTCTTGAATGGCTGTAAAACTTCAAATGAAACTATGCTTTGTGCAAAAGAAGTGTTAGTTCTCTGCACCTTGCTTTGTGTAGGATTTGATTCAGAGGGCATTTTCCAAAAGTACTTATTAGCCTGGATCTGCCAAATGAAGCAAATAGACATAAGGGAACTTTAGGTACATCCAGGTTAGGATGGAGGTAGCAGAGGTTCTGAGGATCTTGGCTCAAAATCAAATAGGTACCTCAGACCTTTTTGCAGCTCCTTTCCTTAGGCAAGTAAGACTCATTCTTAGTAAGAACATTCATAACTTTTGTGGGGCTGGCACTCTGAAGAGCAGGTTTGTGATATGAACAAAGAGAGTTTTAGAAATGTTGATAGCTTGTATATTTTCAGTTTCACAATGGGAATCACATTAATGAGAACATCTGACTCAGAATGTTAATGCTTATTCTCATATGAGATAAAACAAGTAGACAAACTGATAACAGCATCACGTTTGTGTAGCTGATCTTTCGTCTTTTACACAATGCTCTATTTCCAGGGAAAACAACAACATCAGCTATAAAACTTCCTCTGGACAGTTAATTAATAAATCTATACCAATCAACTTTAAACCACTGTTAACTACAAAACCAGAAGTTTAATTCAGCCATAAATTCAATTGTATTTTCCAGCACTCTTGTGACAAGCAATTTCTAGGGATTGCTAACAGGGGTTGATACGGAGGGTTGGTCCATGTCACTGTTTTTGTTCACTGTTGCTACTGAACAGTGCATGAAGGATAAAAAGCTTATGGAAGCTGGAATGAAAACTTTCTAGATTCTTATATAGCAGCCATCATGTCTCCCTCATTGCCAAATTCCTTCACAATAAATCCTGTACACATTCTTCAGGGAAAATTGCACTGAGCCACTTTTTCAGTTAGAAAATCTGGTATAGCAGGTATTTTTGAAGCAGACAGGGGCTTGAGAGGCAGTCAGTACTTGATATAAATAACTCCATGTGCATCTGGGCTGGTGGTGCAAGCAGGGGGAGGCATGGGGCAGTGAAAGAGTAGAAAGTGCTGTTGCAGGGAAGTTCCTTGGAGGGGAGTATAGCTATTAGAGTATGGATTAATTATACTGAAAGTAGAGGATGAGGGTGATCTGAGGTCATGTGGTTGTGGATAAGGGGGATATAAGCTATGGGGAGGAGATGCAGATGGGTACCAGTGGATGAATTGCTTTTCCTGACACAGCTGCAGACCTGAGCTGGGCCACACAGATCCCTTCTGCCCTTTGTCAGTGAAGGATACCTATAAGCTCCAGCATAAGGACCCTTATTGGATGATAAATTGGCAAGAAACACCTTTACTCTAGTCCTCAGCAACCCTTTTCACACTGCCTGCCATATTATAAAGTAGCTATGATCAGCTTTATTGCCTTTTTCTGAGCTTCCAATTCACTCACCAATGATGTTTAAAGGACCCACTAAAAAGGGTGTTCTAACAGAAAGGTACTCTGACTGAAATAGTAACATTTACTGTGGTTCATGATATTTCTTTACAAAGGCTCTAGTTTGATCAATATATAAAATTTGTCTTTTTTTTCTTTGTCATCTAGAAATCATGTGAGTGTCAGATATGGGTTAATATAGACCCAGGCCTGCGTTCATTTTGGATCAGAATTTTAATAATATCAATGAGTGCTTTGGTCATGCAAAGATTGTTAATTTGCCCTCTGGATATCTGGACTGGCATCTTCTGAAATGCTGACTTGGGATATAAATTCCATAAACAGCTTAAATTTAGAATATTTCTCCCTATCCGTACCTATGAAGTATCTTTTTTTTTTTATCCTGTGGGGAAGAAAAAGCCATTGGAAAATCACAATCGATTAACATATTGTTAAAGTATTAGTTCTGAAAGTAAAAATAAACCATAAAAGCTAAGCCCCAGAGCATTAAACCCACCTTTAAACACCTACACATTTCATCCCTGAAACTTTTATTGTTTCTCAAGTAGGAAGAATATCTCACTTGCTGCAACCATCATAAATTTTGACACAGCCCCAGCCACATTATAATGTCTCTTCACAAAGCTCAGTCTTCTCTCTACTTTTTCTTCGTGCTTGCCCAAGTTACAATGTATTTTGAAACAGAAAGGCAGTAACAGACAACTGTCTTCCTGTAAGATATAGTGAGGTTATTCTGTACAAATGGAATGAACCTCATTTTTTCATTTCAGATCAAAGCAGAAATCTTTTGAAGTTTAGCTATTTGATAAAAAAGGGCTTTATAACAAGCAGATATAGAAGTTAATAGGACATAGAGATATTTTATTAAATTGCAAACCATTATTAATATTGCAGTTTTAACTTGAAAGAAATATGTGAAATGACACCGGAAATTAATTAGATTATTTCATCATTCTTTTACATTATAAACTTTGATACACTTGCATAGATATATAGGTACATTGATAAAAAGACACAAAGACAAACAGAATTTTAATGAGTGGGGAGCTTTTATCTACTATCACTTTGTGACTTAATTTTTTCTGTTTATACTGCCTATTGATTCCAGTTGAAACCTGCTGTTTTAATGTTGTTATTGATATTCTCTCTGGGTTTTCTTCTAATTCTGGCATTGATATTACCTTGATCGGATTTAGTTTATTTGAATTGCCTGTAGGTTTCAGTCTCTGGAGTTTTTCACTGCTTATAGACATGCAAAGATAAAACCTCTCTTTTTATCTAAAAATCCTTGAGAGACTCTGAAAGATACAGGCGTTTTCTGAGAACATTAAAAAGAAAGAGGCAACAATCAAAAGGAATATACTTCTCACCCAGCCAATTCAAGACATCATTTCTATACACCCTGAGTGTTCTCTGACATGCACAGACTTCTCATCTAGTCAGTTCCATTTTACATTTGGAAACAATGTGTGAAGAAATTGGATTGTCATAAAGTGACAAGTGGTTCCAAGCTCTGTGTCTCAGGCGGCACCTTCCCTGGACTGTCTCTGGTCCTGGATAATTTGGGAAGTGAACCTGCAGAGTGCTCCATGTTATTTGTTTTTGCACCATGGTGAAAAAGTAGGCTATAGACCATGACTTGAATGTAACAGGAAATCTCCCTTCCCAGTGAGAGAAGTCAATGTGTGAGGGTGGGTGGGGTAAGTGAGGGAAAACTCCCTGTGTTTGGGCTAGAGGAAATTTCTCTATGTTCCAGAGAGTTGCTATTTTGTAGATGTCCCACGCCTAAAACATTCAAGTCCAGGTTGGATGGAACTCTGAGCAACCTGATTTAGTTCAAGATGTCCCTGCTTGTTGCAGGGGAATTGGACTGGGTGACCTTTAAAGGTCACTTTCTGAACAAACTGTTCTGTGATTCTGATTTCCACCATCTCCCTGTTTCTCTTAGAAAGAAATCAGAAAAATAATACCTAAATTAAAAAAAAAAAGAGATTCCAAACAATTTTATCTTTCAAATTATTATGTTTCCATTCTTGTAAAAGTAGAACAAAAATCTGACAAATATTCATTACTCTCTTTTCTGCTTTTTTATCTGTTTGTAATTTATTTGCCTTATTTTCTTACTCTTTGTTGTTTTTTTCCTTTCTTTTGGCTTGAATTAATCTTTGTTCCTCTTCTGTTTTGTTTTGTTTTCTCCTGCTTTCTTCTTCCTGTAGGCCTAGAGTTTATTTTCATTTCTTTCTTCTGATTCCTTTTTCATGTAACAGTACGTATTTTTGGAAATAATTATTTTTCAGGAAATAATGAATATTTTCAAGTGTGTAATTAAAGACAGGTAAATACTATGAATATATGTGTAAACATGTGCTGTATTTGCATGTGATTTATTTCCTCTGTCCAGCTGTCACAGGCCATTTATATTAACAATTTGACAACTTCTAGAATTCCCTAGGATCTAACAGAGAGCCTGTGCAGTACAGGGTATTCATTGACAGGAGGAAGGCTCAGAATTGTTCTCATGGTTTAACAGTGAATCACCTTGATATCAAAATAAATTTAGTTTTTAATAACATTAAGAGTGAATGGTAATAGAAGAGTGGAGATTGTGCAAAAAAAAGTCCTCTAAAGTAGAAAGACTGTGATGGGCTCTTGGAAAGCAGCAAAGAGGGAAGAGCAGCACTGTTTGCCTTTTACTATTCTTCCCTGCATTGCCCCAGCAGCACCACTCTCTGCAGTCTCTATGGGCTGTATTGTTAGAATTACTTCTGAAAGCAGGAATGAAAATGGATTGTAAGGGAAAAGGAAGGAACCCAACAAATCCACCTGATGGTCCATCTTTTGGGAATCAGACAGATATGCCATAGAGACCACCATTTACAATGGCCAAATGTGTAAAATTATCCTTGGTTATAATTTTTGAGCTTGTTATTTTTTGATTTACTGTGGGAATCAATTCTACAGCTGAAATGTACATTTTATGCAAAAAAAAATCCGTTTGCTACCTGATAATTTCTCTGAATGCCACTTTGTCCTTCTGTAATGACATATAGTGGATGAATATTTTTTTATTCACATTATTCATCCTCTCAATGATTGTATAGACAAAGTTACATCTTTTCTAAGCTGAAAAGTCAGCTATGTACTCTTTCCCAGATAGGAAAAAATGTATAGCTCTGATCATCTTTGCAGTTCTCTAGTTTTTCTGGTTTGCTCTTCTGGGTATTGCACACAGCATCCAACATGTGGGTTTGACAGATGTTTACAAAGTGTCGTAATGACATGATGACTGTTCTCAGTTTCGTTCTCATTATTAGGGATATTCTTTGAGTGTAGCATACGCACAAATATGCACAGCAACTTCAGGACCTATTTTTTGAGATTCGGAATTTAGATGTTTCTAGCAATTACCTAAGAACAAATATAAACGGAATCCTTGTTTATAGTTAGATATATTCTTGTTATGTGCATAACTGTCTTTATTAGGACCTAATTTCATCTGACATTTTAGGACTCAGTTAGTCAATATAATGAATTTTCCATTTTAGATTTTGCTATTCTGTATCTGTGTCTTCACCAAATTTGATTTTTTCTCCTTTCTCCTTCATCCTATTGCCTTTAACCTCACTTATGTATATTTAATAACATGTTTCTCAGCGCAGGTCCATGTTCATCATTGGTAAGCCTTTGACTGGTTCACCCAATGAAATTCTGAGACTGAACATTTATTTCTAGTCTTTGTTTACTCTCCTACAACTATTATTTATCAATGAGAGGGCCTTATCTTTTAATCCAGACCAGTTTTGTTTTTTAAAAAACATTTGGCGAAAGACCTAAAAAAACCTCAGATGTTTTCTATCAACAAAGTTGTCTTACGTCCCTACTAATTGACTTTTTCAACTGTTTTGGGAATTATGACTCCTTTATGAAATATTATGTATTTTATTTATCCCTTCAAGCACCCATTCTGTTTCTAGCAATTTTCCCACTTGGACAGTCAAACTTACTGCTCTGTAGTGTCTGGGATATTTTTTTTTTTAATTATGTTATATTTGCCAGTTTCTCTCTTTTCATAAAAGAGATAAGTTCAACAATAGGCTTTGCTCTTGACTTCAAAACTATTTTCTGTGACCCGTTGATTCTCTGATTTGCTGTATTTCTTTTCCTTTTTATTACTTTGTTCTAGAAATTTCTACAGCTGATAGTCCTGTTTGGGACTACCAGCTTTACACTCGTGAGAGTCCACTGACTTTCAGGTAGCTTCTCATATTTTTCTGGAGTGTCAGAACACTAGTAACTTGTATTATGTGGAAACTGTTTTCTTGAACCATTTCCTTTGTGTCTGCATTATTTACTTTCTCATTTCTGTTTCATTGTCATTTCAGAAATCAATTGCCAGCTTCCTAATAGGTAAACAGTTAATCTCAGGTTGGCAGGCCTTGAATCAACACATCTTGGGCTCTAAAACACTCAAACAGTCTGTTGAAGACTGGTTGGTAGTATTTATTTGCTGACTGGCAGTTAAATATTTAATTGTTGGATTCTCTAACCGTTGAGTATATCACACAAAAAATGTTGACTAGCTCTTAATTTTCACATAAATTTACTTTTCATTTTCATCTGTATTCTGCTTCTTAAGAAGATTTTGAAGCCTCAGATGTATCAAATCAAACAGCTACAGCATTTTGGCACCTTTTAAAGAAGTCAGAGATACACTATATTTGTTGTGGTTCAGCTGCAGATACCAATCAAGCCCCACATAGCCCCTTGCTCACTCCCCTACCACAGGACTGGGGAGAGAGTTGGAAAGGTAAAAGGCAGTAAACTTGTGGGTCAAGATAAAGATGATTTAATAAGGAAGGGAAAAGTAGCACATGCAAGCAAAACAAGAAAATTAATTCACCACTTCCCACAGCAGGCAGGTACTCAGGCTACTCCAGGAAAGCAGGAGTCTGCCACACGTAAGTGACTTGGGAAGACAAACGCCATCACTCCAAACATTCCCCCACAAGAAGAAGGGATCATCTGCAGTGCAAGACTGTGGAGGAGGAGGAGAAGGAATGATAGGAAGGGACACTGGAGATCTTGGTATGGGCAGAAGTGGAGGCTACAGATGAGGATATGCAGGAAGAAGGCAGACATCTAAGCAAAGAGAAAGAGTAGAGAGAGGATTCTGGGGAGAAATAAATAGAAAAAGAAATTTTATATTCCCTACCTATTTTATATTCCCAATATTAATATTCCCTATCCAGAACCTGTCACGGAAACTAGATTTGCTAACCTCTACCTTTCCTATGGTCATTGAACAGGCTTGAAACCCACTGGTTAAACTGTGCATCATATCAATGTATTAGTGATTAATCAATATATTCAGTTTGCTATCATCAGCACTTCTGCTGTTAGCTCAGTTGGAGAGGTGTATGCTGTGATTCCAAAAGGCCAAATCCTAACTGTGGCCTCAGTATTAATGCTGATATAGATTAAACGAACAGATGTTTCATTTAAAAAAATTTAAAATCTGTGTGAAAAAGAGCACCAAGACTGTGAAGTGAAAAACAGAGGTGCCTGAAACTCTGGAGTGTGAACACCCATGTGGTTGTACTTTCGTCTATTTTCTGTAACAATTAATCCGCAGATTTTAATGACAGACACAGAAGAGGTGGGACAGGACAGGACAGGGTGACCCAGCCCTGCTGACTGCCAAAGGTGTCTTCTCTGAGGGTGAACCAGGTTTGTGTGCCTGTTGCCTGTAGTGTCTGTGCCTCTTGTATTACAACAAATAGGGCAGGGTGATACAGAGGAAAATGGTCATAGCCTTGCAGCCAGAGAATGAGAATTTCTCTGCCTCTACCAGAGACTGAAAGACTGGCATGTAATCATTCCAGCTAAGCAAAAATCCTGTTTTTCTTGCATTCTATGGATACCTACAAAGGACTTTGAAGCCAGATTCATGCCAGTGTAGAATTGTTACTTCTGGAAACCGAAGAAAATCTGGCTGTTCTCGCCTTAGACAGTTTTGAACACTGAGTGAAAAAGCCAAAACCAAACAACCATCCAAACAAAAACAACACAAAAAAAAAAAAAAAAAAAAAGAAAAAAAAAGTTTGAGAGTTTGATTTAAATCACTCAAGTGAACTTATTTGATCCTTCTAGCTATTTTTGTCTGACTTTTTTCACCTGTAAAAGGATGATATCCTAATTTTTAGCAAAGAATTGTAACTAATTACTGCACATGAACACAGCTCATGATGGAAGAAATTGCTCTGTATATAGAGTGTATTTGCTTGCTTTTGCTAATATAGTGCAAGGAGCTGAGCACAGAGAAAAGGATTAACTCAATGTGACTCTATCAATTCAATAGTTAGGCATTTAGTCTAAGTTCATGTCAACACAATGATCTAATGATTCATCCTATTCCAAGCAGACACTTACACAGAACAAACCACCCTCTGTACTTGCTGGACTGTCAGTCACTGGTTACTGAGGAAGCAGGCATGACTAGTGCAGGCTAGATACCCAAGTTTAGGAGCCTGTGGAGTGAGTGAGTGAAGCAAACGCTGTGAACAAGTACGCATGATCTGGGAACTGGACAAACTGATTTTTGTCTAAAACCTTTCAAATTTAATTTTTACAGAGATTTAGGTGAGTTAAAACCCAGGAATTTGCATTGTACTGGGTAATATAGCAGGAGAAATTGCTCTCTGGCACAGTTACAAACTAAGTAATGAAAAAGGTGGACATAAGAAAATGGTATTCCTGTCATATAGAACTTCTGTAAACAAGATCAAAGTGTTTCAGCTGTTTGACTGTGATGATGAGGTGAGCATCTGAGGCCTACATTCTAAAAACACATTCCATCATAGATTTTTTTAACCATTAGAAATGATCAGTTTATATTTTTTGCTGATGTTAAAGCATACAAAAAAAAATCAGTGTATTAGCTCCTGTGTATCATTACACAAGGTATGTTACATATGAACTGAATATCATGTCAGGTGATGGAGAAAGTCTGTTTGTGTCTAATGCCGTTCCCTGGAGAAATTGTTCAAGAGCTGTTCATCCTTGTGGAAAGATTACCCTGATATCAGTGAGACTTATCTGCTGTGTAAGTGCCAGTGGAGTTGTAAAGCTTCTCCAGGGCATTTTATCAGGTGTTCTTACTCAGCATCAATGGTTTCTATGAGAAGAGCTGAGAAAGAAGGCTTGGTTCTTCTAGTTAAAAGAAATGGATCTGGTAAATGCCTTTTCAACCCTATATTTATTTTTATTATTAATTTAATATTTTTAATTTGATGCAAAGTATCTCCACCCCTCTGCTGTCACACAGATATTGAAACCCACAGCATTTCTATTTTACTTATTTTGTTCTCTCCATTAATGCTGAGTATTACTTCAGAGGAAAGAAAAAAGATGTGCATCTCCATTTAAATAACTGGTTTTCTTGTGTTTATTCCAAGAGTTTCATCTTGGAAATTCTTCAGATTCTGTCCTTGGACAGATTTATATATGGGATTTTCACATATGTTTCAGTGAGAGTTTCGCACTTTTATCTTACAGAAGAATTTGACCTCTGGGGTGTACCTCTCTTGGGACTAGTTTAGGAATATTAGCTGTACTATGTCCTGAAAATATTTCATGCCCATTGCTGCCTGACTGAGAGTAATTCAGATACCACTTTGTAAGAGACTGAAAGTGGATTTTGTAATCCTTTTGAAATCTTTCCTTTTTGATGTCTGTTTGTTAATCAAATTGGAAACAAAATGCACAAAAAGTTGAGACTCTTTGAGTAAAATACAGCGCTGTTAGCTAGTGGTTGAGAGTGGAAATGTAAGTCGAAAGATAAAAGTTACGTTACAGCATCAATTAAAGATTTTGTCTATGGCTTGTGAAATACCTCTTAGCACCAGAACTGTTCCCACTGCTGCAACTGGAAGGAAGAAATGAACAATTTTTTACAGCTGGTCTTTTTTTTTACTGCTATCAAATGAGATGTTAATTCTTCCCATCTACCATTGTGGGAAGGTTTTTAGATGTCTATTTGATTTTCTCTGAGATTCCTGAGTAGATGGGGAGTACTGTCCCCCTTGATATTACTTTTTGTCTATTTTTGTACTTCTGTAAGCTGTTGCATCAATGTAAAGAGATTGTTTCTTTTACTGCTTGTGAAAGAAGGCACCACACTCAAGCTTTAAATAGAGGTTATTTTAGAAGCTGGGTTTTATCCCTTGTGTTCCTAAATTACTAAGTAGTTCTGAGGAGAGAGGGCTGAGAGATATTTCTCTAAAATTTTGGGGGAGAAAGAGTTGGTATAGGCAAAATAATAAAGCAGAGGAAAGAAACAGCAAAGAAAAAAGGGCGCTGAAATTTCTTCTTGCATTTTTTCCCCTGTAATTTCACAGCCTCTTTTCCAGCCAGGAAAATAAACAATTAAAGGCCTTCTGTTTGATATATTATTCAAGTTAATGAGCAAAAGCATGTTTGTTACTCTCATAATGGAGCTGAGAGAAGGAAATCTGTTGCAAACTTGTCATTGTTTGATGCAAGGCTGAGGATTAATATTCTTGTTTCAGATCAAGAATATCCCATTTCAGTACAACAAGTTGCTATTTTGTGAACTTATATTATGCAGAAATCAGAGTGTTCACAAACAGAATTACATAAAAATAATAAAAGGTATGAAAAAAACCCAACTAATTTATTTTTGATCAAACTATTGTGTATTAAATCCTAGGGAAAAAAAAAAAAAAAAAACAACACCACAGAACACCCCATAAAATGTGAAGGAAGCCTGCACAAAAATGAGAGAATTAATTGAAAATGCAGATGCAACATGAAACATATAAAGAAGTAATTGTTCCAACCATAGTGTGTATTTGATTTAGTCTTTTTCTGACCTACTGGGTTCTTAATATTCCATAAATTCCCAGATAGTGGACTTCATATTTTTGTGCTAGTTGAACATTTAACTCTCCATGTTATTTGGGAACTTCTGTGCACCCTTATCAACACCTAAATTCATACAAAAAACATGCTGCACTTTCTAAAATGGTATTCCCACTAGGCAAAGCCTATTTAGCCTTGGTCACATCAGTCAGCTGTAGTTTCTAGATTTTGCTTTAGGAACAAGCACTCTAAAACACATACATGCTTTGTGAATGGTCCATTCAATTAGCTGTGCAGATGGTAATTGAATATTCAGAGTTTCTTTTGCATATAGGGTATCTTTTTCACTTTATTGCTTATCGATTAGGATGGGTTGAAATGAATCAAAAATTTTGGTGGCTAAAGTTCAAAAGGTATTAAGCTATTTAAAAAATCAGGTTTGTAAATTTTTGTTGTTTTATATTTAAGATATGTCAGGCATCTATTAAAGATGTCTAGCTCCTAAATGTTGTTTCTGGCATCTCCTGATGTTCCTGGACTGTTGAGGTCTGGTTTGAATTTTAATTTGTCAATCTGAAAAATACTTGAAAGAGAAATCTATAGCTAACTGTATATCTTGTCAGAAAAGGTGTATTATGTTACAGAATTGAGTTTTTGAAACTCTTTCCTTTTCTGTGCTATTTTGCTTTCTAATGCTATTTTTTGTCTTACCACTGATTAGAATAGAATGATTTCCAAGTACTAATAATATCCTCTCTTGGCAACTAGGTTTGGGACTGCAATGGTCAACAGAATTGAAAAACAAGTAATATTAATAACTCTAATTACCATCCTTATAGGCTAAATGGAATGGAAGAATTTTTAATTCCTCTTTGGAATTTATAATAATTTACCTGCCAGATGACCTGAAGCATCTAGCCAGACCACTGTTATAAATGACTGCCTCTTATCAGTGTTTGCTTTATGTGGGATGAAAGAATAATTTACCATTAATGCATGTTGATAACGATGATTAGTCTGCATGTCCTACTTCTGTGGAGGAGCTTATAGGCAGGAATTGTACAGTAAATGGACCTGTGAAATCCAGAAGTTACATCAAAACACTTGAAATATCCCTGGTCCAAAATATGAATCATCAGAGCTGTTCCCATTCCAGCTTCCCTCCAGCTCCCAATCCAGACAGGAAATTTAAGGTCAAAAATCTCATGGTTAATAAAATGTTGGAAAATATTTACTGTGATTAGCAGTGTCTTTGTATTTTCCCCCATTGTTTCCTTTATATGCAGTAAAATACTGTGTAAATAAAATTTACATTTATATGCTTGTGGGTTAGCTTGTGGGTTTTGGTGGGTTTTTTTTGTTTGTTTGGTTTTTTTTTTTTTTTTTTTTTTCTTTTGATTTTGGTATTGCTTGTAACATGTACCTCAGGTTACAGTAATTTAAATTTATTTCCACTGTCTTTAAACCTAATTTTTATTTAAGTGCAACAACAAAGTGTTTGTCTCATTGATCCCTTAATTAGGTGTAACTACTCTTACTGAGCAAAAGACACTATTACGCAAAACTCTCCTTGTTATAATCCCTCAAAAATGTGCACTTGGGAAAAAGTTAAAAGAGTATAAACCAAAAGGTGTAGTAGTATTCTAGAATAAGAAGCACAGGGAAAATAATCACTGTCATGTAAAAGCAGAGCTGGGCATAATCTCTAATACTAATGCTTTTTATATGTAGGTTACTGTATGTGAAATGCTACAGTAATTGCCTCCTTAAAGTATTATCTTGATTTTCCATGTAAAACCCAAGCTGTATACAGTAGCTTGAATAGCTGCAAATAGTCTTTTTTTCAGCATGTCTGTGAAAATGATCATGCCAATTATCTTTTTCTCTTGAGCTGAATTTAGTTGTTATTCAGCATGTTTTTGTAACATGTCTGGTGGTGTCACAGAGGATTTCTATCCAGAGATAGCATGCATCTTTTTCTAGGGTTTATGTCAAAACCCAAGTTATTGACACAGAAATTCTTCCAGTACATGGTGCTAGAGAATTCCTACTCCATTTGATTAGTGGCCAGGTTAGCTCCTGTGAATTTCTTTAGGAATTACACTTTTCTGCTTTCTTTGGAGCACCATATCCCTTGGAGCTAATATCATCTGCAGATGGGCAGACTGGAAATGCAGATTGGAGGAACAACTGCCACATACAGGAACCAGCAGGGCAATGGTGAATTGAGAAGATACTGTTAAAGGGAGCTTGCTTACTTCTAGTGAGCTGCATAGTTTATACTGCCCTCACTAGGGAGGGTGACATAAATCCCATGATAGGAATTTGCCTCTCCAGAGAATTAATATCCTACTTTAAGTATCTGGGCCTGTGGGTGTGTTTGTCTTCATAAATCTGAGTGGGTGTGTAAGGGCTCAGATCTTGATCTTCTTAAACTTGTTCATGCAGATGAAACTTATTTGTGACAGTGGGAATTAAGGGCCACAAGTCTGGCTCCAAAAATTGCCAAACAGGTATCTTTCCCAAGGCTGATTGAAATCAAGGGGAAGCCTTTTGTATCAAGCTTATGGTGTGAAAAAGGAAAGGTGACCTGCTGGTCATTCACTTCTTTCTACAGGAAGTTTTATTTAACATAATGCTGGGAAGAAGTATTGCCAGAGTGAAAATTAGAAAACTCGCTTTTTAAAGGTATTCTATCCCAATTTTTTTGGGACTTGGGATCTGCCTTTCACTCACTCTCTCACTCACTCACTCTTGAAGTTCCAAAGTTAACAGCCAAATGGTAGTTTAGGAGTCTTTATAAGGCTTTTCATTCCATGTCTAGAATGAAGCATAGCGACGTCTGGCTGGGTATGCATTCCAGAAGCCAGTTTGTACTAACATGGCACAGCTGGAACACCAAGGCCTCTTGCAGGACATGCCTGAAGTCCAGCTGCCCAGGAGCAGGCAGAGATCATCTTCACAGCCCATCTGCCGCTGCCATGATTTCACCCACTGTGTTTGTGTCATCCTGTATCCAATTATTGCACCAGAGGGCTGCAGCATTCCCTATGCAAGAAATCTCTTAGTGCTTGCCTGCAATTCATGAGGGAATGGCTTCCCACAGCTTCTCTCTGCCTTAGAGGAATTATACACTCTGAAGAGATCATTTTAGTTTTTTTTAAGATTAGAAAAAAAGTATTTTTTGAAATGTAATAGCGTTTCAGGATTTAAATAAGGATGCTCTTAACAAAACAGAAATAAATTTTTGCCTTGTCTGCTTCCTGCCATCCGTGGTCTGGAAAGAAAAATATTCAGCTGCTATTCTAATTGCTCTGTGGGGGCAAATAATTTATATATGAAGGATTATTTAAATAAAATAGGCATTCTCCATCTTACTGTTTCCCATCTAGGCTCTAGATTACAGTTGTGATTGCCTTCCCTAGAGAAAGAATGAACATGTATTTAAACTGTAATTGATTTTAATTAAAAATAGCTAAATATGTACAACTTAAAAGTTATTGTTTCTAAATGATAAATGATAATTGTTCTTCTGCTTGCTGCATCATGATGAAGTATTTGGTTGAGAATTTGATATAATTGTCATCTGCTGGGAGGTGTGGCCTGTGATATCTGCAGGCATGTCCTGAATACTTCCATGCAGGATCACAGCTCATGTTCTTCTGAAGTCAACTGGAAGTTCTGCTTTTGACTCCAGAGCCATGGAATTATTCTCTTGCAGAAAAAAAAGTTTATTTATTCTCTTTTCTAATCAGTAGAATAGTTTCAGAATATGTAATAACATGAACAAATTAAGAAATCAAATATGTAATTTTTATTTCCAACATGTCATTCACGTTAAACTTTGAAATAATGGTTTCTTTCTTGCAAGTTTTCCTCCTCAATAATTCAAAACACATCTTAAACTCCTAAATTACCTTTAGTGCTTTGTTATTATTGTGTGACCTGGCATATTTTGAATCTCTTCTAAATTTTATGCTTCCTATTGTTCGAGGTGGCACCAAGCTCCCAGAGCATCAGCACTCTCCAAGAGACACAGACGAGTTCAGGGAATGCAGAATTATATATTCTTATCACTACACCTGAGGTCATATCTGCTGGTGCTAGAGGTTGCTAGGGCATTATCAACATTGATTCTTCTTGAGCTGTGAGAATAATTTAGATTCAGGGAAGAAACATAAACTGATCTCTTGCACTCACCCACTAAGTTTAATAGGATTTGTCTTCTCTGTACTATGGGTTGGTCCATTGATAAACACATGCTACTGGAACAAGTGTGTTATTTTAAAATTTACTTTTCTGTTAGATTATGAACTCTATTGTGACTTAGAGTTGTCATTTTAAGCTGGTTGTCATTTTAAGCTGGTTAAGACACCTGGAAAACTCACTTCATTGGCTTTAGATTGGACTTCTAGGAGCAAGCTCATGTCACTTAAAGGTTGACAGTGCTGAAGCAGGCACTGGAAAAGGTGCTTGTTTTGTAGGCAAGGTAAATTCTAAGCCTTCTGGTTAAAAACAGTATTGGTTGCTCTTAAAACTATGCATGGTGTATGATGTCATCTTTTACTGCTCTGAACATATACCCTGCTACTTCTCTTTCCCTCAAAGCCTTTTCTTGACATATAAAAAAAATACATTTACATTTTATTTACATATAATTTATATTATATATGTATTTTTTATATTTTATACACAAATTTATACATATTTATTTATATACATAATCGTGTACTTAAGGGCCTTGTAGACATCTCAATTATATATTTCCTGTTTTGTTTATGCTTGGGTAACTTATAGAATTGGGTACAAAATACTGTCAATACAAGAAGTATCACTGTGACCTGCAGACTGCTCTTTTAACACTTTCATTTCATCAAAGAGTAGTAACTATTGTAGTAACTGCACCATCTCATTCTGTGATAACTATTACAAAGATAATAATACAAGAATATTATTATTTGTTTAGTATCTATTAGCATGTAATGCAAACTGCTTAGAAAAGTTTAGTTGGGGTAAGTAATTTGGAAGTCAAAGGAATAGTGGATTTTGGGTGTGAGAGGCAGTGTAGATTAAAAAAAAGTAAAGGAATGGTCTGATAGCATTTTTTCTGATCATGATTGTGGATTTGCGCAGATGTTCTTACCTGTAGGTGACAAAAACTTTCTTAAATTACAGTTCTCTCTAATTAGTTTAATTTTCTTATTTCCTAATAACAACCTTAAACATCCTCTACTTCTGCTGTTAAGTATTCCATCTCCTTGCATTTATTTTTCTTTGTGTATTATCCACTTAATAAGTTTCTATTTCACTGTATAGCCCAACTTTTGTATGCTCAATATGGAATCTCTTATTTAGGAAGACTGAATTAAAAAATCTCTGTATCTTAATCAGACGATCACTAAAATATTAGTAATTACCATTACTAGTAATTATCAGTAATTTCATAATAAAAAATTGATGAGCAAAACTACATTGTCTATTTGCCTTTTTACTTCAAAATCTGCAAGTTATTTGGATGTAAAAATCATAATTGTGTCAATCATAATTGGAAGTTAGTTTTGCTATATTTTGCATGTGGAAACATCAAATAAGACTAATATTGTTCAGAAGTAATGTAGGGATGTTTCTATTTTTGGATCCCCAAGTGAACACATGAATGTGTTATAAACTAAAGATCAATTCCTTCCCAAAAAAGTCAGCAACAACCTCTTTGAAAACTTTTGGCTGTGAAATTTTGCTAAGCCTCAGGAAATATTCCTGTGAGAGTCAGAAACACAGAGGTATTTTTAGAGTAAACAGCATACCTTGATCATAAAGCTTTCTTTGTATGAAGCTGGTCAGTGTACTGGGTCATGTAACCATCTGCCTGGAAAGAAAGGTCCAGATACTGGATGGCTACTGAAATCTGTGACTCTGTCCCTTGAAATATTGATAGTCTTTTGTTGTTCAGTCTACTGCTCCACAGGGAAAACTAATAATGATATTATATTCTGGCAGTAATTGTTGAATGATTTGACTGGAATAGCGGAGTAAATAGTTGCATTTCTGTAAAGTGACTTAATAATATGTGACAAAAATACTTTGTTGTACAGATGTGTCATACCTTCATGCAACAGTCTTCAAGCTTTTCTTGTAACCAGTGCTCAATCCCATAGTTCTGAGCTACAAAACAGGACAAATGAGAGTAGAATCTGTCACCTGAAACATACCACAATGCACAAGGAAAGCTCTCAATCTGTAGGTTTTTTAAAGTCTTTACAGATTATTATTTGGAATGTGGCATATTTACACAAAATCTATATGACCAGCAGAATCACATGCCACTTCTGCAAATTCCTAAGTATATCACTGCCAAACCTGAGATCCTGGTTCACAGGTGTTAATACATTTGTGGAGGAAGGATTTTATATGATCACAGAATTAAAAACTATTCCTATGTTCAGACCGGCAAGTAGGATAAAATTTCCTTTCCATCACTTTATATCAGTTTCTTCCTAACGTAAGTGCTTGACTTTGTAAATCAAAACGTTTTAAATGCTTTTTTTGCACATAATATATATAGTTCATGCTCTATTGTAGCTGCTGCATTACACACATTGTTATTGTAGCTATTGTTTATGTATTAAGTAATATAAATGCAACAACTACAAAAAATCTTGAGAAGCACACTGAGAGAGAAATACATATTAACAATCAAGCAGGGCAAATGGAAATGCTTTCCCCAATCATCTCTGAAAGGTTTGCATAAAATTCCTTTTTTGCTTATGTTCCAATCTCTCCACACAGCCTTTTTATGAAAATTCATGCAAGTTAAATTTTGTTCTTTCAAGTGTTCATGGAAAGTGAATTTCAGGCTTGCAGCCAAGATACATTTAATCATGAAACAAAATTAGTTTAATTGTGAAACTAAATTTGTTTGGGGAAGAATTAGAAGTACGCACCTTAATATAATGAGGGAATAGAAACAATAGCCCACATTAGGTGGCCAAGGAAACAAAACTTCAGACTGACAATAATGGTATGTCATATATATTTCATGGCTATAGACACAGTAGGTAATTTGCAAGAAGGCTAAAATACACAAGCAGATTCCATAGCTGGGTAGTTCCAAAGATTGTTTTTTGGTAAATTTAGGGGCAGTGTATACCATCACAGAGCTCGTGTATTGGTGTCTTCAGGCTTGTTCTGGATAAGTTTGTCCTATTTGACCCAACCAAACCTGTTGATTAGTTGATGTTACATGATATTTCAGGTCAATTTGGGAGACTCTGTTGTTTGCAAGAGCACAGTGCCTAATAATATTGATATTATTCACATGCTGCTTGAGCTGTATACTTCTGGATGTATTTTCAAATGCTAGAAAAGTCAAACTGAGTAAGTCTTTATAAAAATATCACATCCAAAATTAATATTTTGTAAAATTGAAATTGAGAACTTATTTCTATTCCTACCTCTGTTTGTGAGAGCTCTAATAATCAATTATTAGTTATGTAGGACTCGCTAGAAGTGCTACATTTATAAGATCAAATTTCTTAATTCTGGACAAGTACCAAAAGCTCAAATTTTTATAAATAATTACAATTATTTATTATAAAAATAAATACCAGCGACTTGAGAGAAATACATGTTCTATTTTGGATATGGATCTAATAAATATGGTGAGAAGTCAGGTTTGGTTTGCTTGGGTTTCTTTTCCTCTACTTCTTATAAATAAATAACTATTGCATACAGACGTGGTATTCTAAATTTTAATCCTAAATTGAAAAAGCCTGACAACCTATATAGGTACAAGTGGATGGAAATTTAGGGTGATGGAATAAAATAAAATCTTGTTACTGCTTTAATTTATGAGAACACTAACAATGTGTCCATCATTACAGAAGTGAACTACCTTGAAATAAGATAAATTCTTATTTATTTCAGCCATCTGAGATCAGTGACAAAAATGCCTTTGAACATTGTCTCTTGTCTCCATTGACTGTAGGAGCCAAGATTTCTATAGAGCAACTGATCAATCTCACCTGTTTTACAATGATAAAAAAAAATTAATGTTAGTGCTCTTGTTGCTAAGTGCTAATGCAGATACATAAATAAAAGGTTCCAGGGGAGTGATGCCTCAAGAGACACCAAATAAACAAAATATGCAGATGAGATAAAACACAAAAGAGTGACTGTGATAAGCCAGGGTTGGCAGGTGTTGTTTGAGATTTCCTTCTAATTGGAGTGTGGAGCTGGATAAAGAAGGCAGGAATAAGGGCCTACATTGAAGTGGGGAAGTATGGAAGGGAAGAGGGAGAATTCACCAGTGAGGAGCACCAGGTTTATTAGGGCCCAGGGCTACAAAGTTAGATTTGAAACTAGGTCTAGAGGACGAATGGGAAAGAATTTAATAATCTGCCTGTGTTCTTTGTTACCTGAGTGAGAAAGTTATGCAGGAGAAAGACATAAATTGTTTCAGGAAGAGGGTGATTGGTCTGTAAAAGCTTCTATTGCTGGCAAAGTAAAATCAGAGGCCAACTTTATAGAAGTTATAAAAAATAGGGAGGATGGAACTCATTTGACAAACCTTAAGCTCATGTAAATCTCTAGATGTTAAGCAGGTGAAGGAGAATCTGAGGAGGGATGAAAAAGGTGACATTTATGTAGTTATTAACGAGCAAGAAAATCTGAATAGCAGCATACTGAATATATTACAGCTGAGGAACATGTTTGTAGTCATTAAGATCAGAAAAGAGAGGACTGAAAAAGCCAAGATGTGAAATGGTGAAAGATTTTGCTGTGAATAGTGGTAGAAAGATCAACAGTTTAAAACTGTGCAGGAAGTGAAATTTGGATCCTGTTTGAATATGCTGCTTTAAAGAAAGTATTGAGCAAAAAGTAATTCCCAAGGCAAAGGCTTGTCTGACCTTGGGCAATGAACTAAATCTCTGTTTTGGAAAAGATATTCAGAAAAAGGAAAAGAAGAAAAAAAAAGAATGAGGGGGAATAAAAGATGTATTTTTACAGAAAAGACAGTCAGGTGAGCTAGGAAAAGAGATGGTAATGTATGAATGCAAACCAACAAATATGATGCTATCAGCTATGGCTAGTGTGGAGAGCAGCAGGTGGGAATCTTTATTTGCAAAGACTCCCTTGATGGAGCAAAGAAGCTCAAGTTATCTTTCTGAATGATTTCCCTGCTCTTCTTCCCTTACCTATTTGGAGTGCAAATACTGGACAAGCAGGAAAATTTGTCAGTCTAATGAGATATTTTTAGCTATCGTGGTGTTTCAGCTGTAGCATTAACAAAAAAAAAAAAAGACGGCTGTTTTGGGTGGGATGGCACAGGATTTTTTTGTGAAGGTCAAGAAGTTAAAATTTTGACAGCGACGGTGATGAAATAATTTAACGCCTCAGCTGTGTGGGTGCAGATGGTCATCCACATGGGGGATATTTTTCCAGCAGGTTATTGAGTCAATGACGCTGGAAGCCTGCAGTTTGGCAGTTATCCATTACTATGTAAAACAAAATTTTGGACTATGCAAAAATTGGGTGTTGAATTCCATTTAATGTTATGCCAGGTTTCTTTCAGTACCTTGTGGTCTTGTATGATAGGAGGATTAAGAATGGAATTTTTTCATTGGTGAACTGACTGACAATAGATTGGCAAGTAAATTTTTGGGGTGAGATTATTTCCACTGAGATGGGAATTACTGGGGGTTTTGGGTTGGGTTGGATTTTTTTTTTTTTTTTTTTTTTTTGTTAGCAAATCACAAAAGGTTGAATTGACAATGTAATACATAGTTGCTCACAGTCTTAATTTTGCTTGTTACTCTTAAGGTCATGTAGAAATTTATGTAACTGAAGTTAAATCTATTCCTGTCCTTGAGGTGCAGTTTTGTACACTGTTCTCATGTATAAAACAGTACCAGTATCTAAGATCCTCAGCCTCTGACTGACACAGTTCATTCAGTCAGTAGCTGGAGAATGCAGCAGGGAAACACATGTAATGTAGCAGGAATAAGACCAGGCAGAAGAAGAGAAAATAGTAGAGGTAATATGGAAAGCTATTTTGGCAATAAGAGTTTGGTGGCTAAACACAGAAATACATCTGCCTAAGTAATGTAGGATTTTGGTGGGCCAAATCATAATTAGGGTTAAACTTTTTATGTTATTCGAAAAGACTTAAGTTCAAATACCAGTTTTCTGAAAAAGATTGCCTCCTCAATGACTGTTGTTCTCTGGATGAGCCTGTACTCCAAGCTGCTGCCAAACTGGGGTTCAGATAACACACACAATTAATGTCAAGGGCAGAACTCATCTGTTATCTCTCCTATCCTAAACACTTTGTTTGTCATCTCCTGCCTCGTTTTCAGCAGTCACATCTAGCTGAACTTTTCTGTATGTTTTTAAGCACTGCCTTCTGGCAAAAGCTTACCCTCCTTTCCCTCAACTATCATTTTTATATACAGGACTTAGAAACACTGAATTCTTGATTTCTAAACGTCACACTGAGAACCAACGGCCTTGAATTTGTGCACTGACATGCGGGTTGTGCACCTGCAGGTCTTTTATTGACCATATCCCTTTGGTATCTGACCTCAAAGCTGAAACTGCCCTCTACCCTGGTGTAGGAATCAAGAAAGATTAAAATGGGGTCAACAACCGAGGATCCACCCTGGTAGCTATGAGGATTTTGAGGTGTTTGGAAGAAAAGAGGGAAGAATCAGTAGCAGAAAAAAGAAGCAGCGTATCACAGAGAGTATAATTTTTTATAGTATGAGTTAACAGATTATGACTAAAATTAGTTGAATTTTACATTTTGGAACAGCATACATTCAATTTTGATGCTAAAAATTTCTAAGGATGGTAAGAATCTAGATGTGAATTATTCTGGAAATTTTAATTTTGTTTGGTGCTTTATCAAGGAAATGTTCTTTAACAACTGTTAAAAATGTAAAAAAGTTGTTGATACAACTAAAAAAAACACTGAAGGTTACAGCATCTAAACCCATCAATATCTCCAAGTTTTCTGAGATCAGCCTCTCAATGAAGAGCAGCTTGCAAAATCAGAACCAGGAAAAAATGAACATTATATGAATGGGGAATGTCTTCATAAAATCTCACCTGCCAAGAAAATGATACATATAACTCTCGTATTTTCTCTTTAAATTGATAAGACATAGGGAAAAAATGAACTGGAAGCAGTAATTAAAGCAAGAAAAAAAAAAAAAAAAAAGGGGATGAGAAAACAAATGGTAAAAACTGAGGCTGTAAAATGAATCTGATGAAACCAGAACTGGATAGGACAAGGCCAGTTGAGAAGGTACCCTATAAAGGAACTAAAGAAAAGAACTGAGAATGCTTTGGAAATGAAGGATGGCAGGACTTTGTGTACTTTTTTTAGTATGTGCTGCTCTGGTGAAGACAAAAAAAATTGTGACACAGGAAAATATATTTTCATCACTTGTTTCCAACTGCTGGCAAAATCAACTGTTATCTAGCCCAGTGAATACTGAAATCGGCTAAGCCTGAAACCCAGCAACAACTCTACAAAGTTCCGGAAACTGTCCATAAAGAAAGTTATTGTAGTAGATTTGGGACCTGGATGTTTTGGTCCACAGAAGTAAAATCACAGTGTATTGTTTACAGCACACCTGTGGTATAAATTGACCTTCAGATATAGGTATCAATCTACTTATTCCACCACACATCTTGTGCTTTCGTTGAGACAATAGCTAGAACTTGGTTCTTAAACTTTGTTGTGGTGTTTGCACCTGTTCAAATGGAACGATTGTTCTGGAAACTACTTGACTATGGCCTGTCTGATTTCTATCATCTTTAGAGAACAGAATTTGACTAGATGAGGACAGAGGACATGGATTTGACTAGACAAAATAAATTAAAGTGAAGTGAATAACAACACCTCAATAAAATATTACTACAGTGCTTATAGGTCCTTGCTTTTGTACCCCATTGTGCAACCAAGCCCACTGTTGTCTCTCCTAGAGTTTGGATTTCTGTATTCATCAGCACCACCATTTTTCCCCAACTGCCTGTAGTTTCTTGTGCTTTAATACCTTCAGGTCACTGTGCAACATGCTTACAAACTTCCTATTTCTGTGTCATTGGTAAATTTGATCACACTTGAAAGTATAGCAGACAAACACCCAACAAAAGGAGAGACTCATTAACAGCCTTCATTTCCTATGCAGCAACGCAAGCAAGCACAGACATACATGAGAGTTCTGGCAGGAATACAAAGGAACTGTGCTTGGAGACTGACAATTAAAACTTTCTTAGGAAGCAGGACCGCCTCCTTGTTTCTGCTGTGCACTGGGAGAGTGCAAACAACTCCCTGAACCACCTGTGGTTATTCCTCAGAGATAGTCTAGGGAGCACAGTTTGAAAACACCTGCCAAGTGTCGGTCTCTGAGCAGGAGTCTCACATGCTTGGCAGGCTTCATGTTCATTGCAGCACTCAGCACTCAGCCAAACTTTACTGAAATTATTTATATTGACCCTTTGGAGTGGACTGAAAGTGAGGACACAAGAGGAAGATGCTACTTTTAAAAGAGCTTTCATTGGCATCCTTACATGAGATCTATTATTAAGGCTCACTGGACTTTACACCTTTATGTTAAATTACACAAGAAAGTTTTAATCTCATCTTCAAGGAAGAGAGAGAAACATTGGCTTTCTGTGACCCTAACAGTGGATCCATACTTTTGGAGACCAAAAAATGACCAGCTGCCTTCAGTACAGAGGTGCTGCTGTCCCATGCTAGTAGCTGTCCCCAGCTGGGAGCTGGAGGTTATGCCTGGGCTGCTACTTCTGCCTGTGCAGGTCATAGGATAGATGAGAGTTCTTCAGCCCTGGCACAGCAGATGCTCTTATGACTGCAGCCAACAGGCTAGTCCTGCTGCAGGTCACCAACCCAATCCTCACCCACATCTATCAAGAGATGGACTACTGTCTTCATGGTTTGCCATGTGTACAAGGATTTGAGCCACAGGGAGAATATTTAACCCTTTTTTTCCACTTTCTTTTTCCTCTCCAAACCCCCAGATGTTCTGCTGCTACAGTGATGGCAGAGTGCATATTGTTAATTCATTACCATGACTTCTGCAGAGAGTGGGAGAGCCACTGATGCAGTGGCGGGACTGTGTCAAGACAACAGGAATAAATTGTATTAAAGTCACATCAGACAGCTGTGAAGATTCAGGGTTAAAATTGCTAATACTGATTCATGAGAATAAGGGTTATTCCAGCTAAACAGAAAAATTGTAATTGATTGTTCTTTCCACTTAGAGTTTTTTACTTTTTTTGTCCTTAATGTGATGATTCTTAAGTACTCAAAACTTAGAAAATCCAATGTTATGGTTATCTAACATTCATCTCCTGGATAGGTGCACTGAGATACTGTCAAGTAATCATATCTTTTCACTTATTAAAAAAAAAATATTTCTTTCTCTCAGTGCACAGAATGGATGATGTCTTTAAACAGATTAGAATTATGAGGTGAACGAGGTTGTTTGGACAACTGGTACTTTATTTCTCCTAGAAAATCCAATGTGAGCATAGTAACAATGTAGGTCCTGCAGGAGAAGGAGGACAGGTGAATTAGAGGGGAACAGGACAGACTACGTGGGTGGACCAAGATCAACAGCATGAGCTTCAACAAGACCAAATGCTGTGTCCTGCACTTTGGCCACAATAAACCCATGCATTGCCACAGGCTGTGGGCAGAGTGATTGGAAAGGTGCCCAGCAGGAAGCAACCTGGGAATGCTGGTCAATAGCTGGGTGAATATGAGCCAGTGTGTATCCAGGTGGCCAGCAAGGCCAGTGGCATCCTGGCCAGTTTCAGCAACAGTGTGGTCAGCAGAACCAGGGAAGTGATCGTTCCACAGTACTTCACGCTGGCGAGGCCACACCTTAAATCCTGTACCCAGTTCTGGATCCCTTAATTCAGGAAGGACATTGAGGTGCTGCAGCATGTCCAGAGAAGGGCAACGAAGCTGGTGAAGGGTCTGGAGGACATGTCTTATGAGGAGACCTGAGGAAGCTGGGGGAGTTTAACCTGAAGAAAAGAAGGCCTGAGAGGAGGGTATAGCCAGGTGGGGGTTGGCCTCCTCTCCCAAGCAACCAGAAACAGGACAAGAAACACAGTCTTAAGTTGCCCCAGGGGAGATTTAGGTTGAATATCAGGGATAATTTCTTCACAGAAAGGGTGATTAGTCATTGGAATGGGCTGCCCAGGGCAGTGGTGGAGTCACGATCCCTGAAGGTGTTCAAAGAAAGATTGGATGTGGCACTCAGGCCATGGTCTAGTTGACACGGTGTTGGGTCATAGGCTGGGGTCAATGACCTCAGGTATTTTCTCGCCTGTGATTCTGTGGTTCTGGAGATCACCTCTATTATTTCCCCTTCTGCCATTTGTCACAGCTCTTTCTTAGGATCCAAGAATAATTTGTGTTGGAAAAGGCTGCTAAGGTCATCAAGTCCAATTGTTAACCCATTACTGCCTAGTCCACCATTAAACCTTGTCTAAGTGCCACATGTGGCAAGTGCCACATCTGCATGTTTTTAAAGCATCTTTAGGGATGATGACTCTCTCATTTCCCTGGACAGACTGTTCCAATATTTCACAATCCTTTAGGTGAAGACATTTTTCTTAATATCCAATCTAAACATCTCCTGGCAGAACTTAAGGCCATTTCCTCTTGCACTATTGCTTGTTGCTTGGAAAGAGAAACTTCTCCTCTCCACCTTGCCGCAAGCTCCTTTCAGATAGTTATGTGTGACACTGCACAATAACTTAGTCTAATCATCTTGGAAGTTTGCTGCTGTTGTGTGTATTTCTTGCAATTAAGCTGCAGTCAGACTCAGAGGCGATAAAAGTCAGCCAAGGCCTTTAGGAGAGAGATCTAAGGCTGCACAATGAAACCCAGTTGATGATTCAAAAATTAGGAGAATTCAGAAATATTTTAAGATTAAGAAAGGTGGGGTTGTATTTTAATTTCTACTTTTTCTATTGTAGTTGTGTTATTTTTACTACTTACTAACTGACCATTGAATATTTAAAAAAAAGAAAAAAAAAG